>NC_091296.1:31081621-31231621 GCF_038502225.1 Cherax quadricarinatus
TGTCAGTGTTACAGTGGTGATGTCAGTGTTACAGTGGTGGTGTCTGTGTTACAGTGGTGTCTGTGTTACAGTGGTGGTGTTAGTGTTACAGTGGTGGTGTCTGTGTTACAGTGGTGTCTGTGTTACAGTGGTGGTGTCAGTGTTACAGTGGTGGTGTCTGTGTTTAAGTGGTGGTGTTAGTGTTAAAGTGGTGGTGTCTGTGTTACAGTGGTGGTGTCTGTGTTACAGTGGTGTCTGTGTTACAGTGGTGGTGTCTGTGTTACAGTGGTGGTGTCACTCTTACAGTGGTGGTGGTGTCAGTCTTATAGGACGGACGTGGAGGAAATTCTTGTCACATACACAGAGAGGATGATAAAGTTAGTCCCCGGTATTAGGAATTTTTCATCTCTCTCTCTCTCTCTCTCTCTCTCTCTCTCTCTCTCTCTCTCTCTCTCTCTCTCTCTCTCTCTCTCTCTCTCTCTCTCTCTCTCTCTCTCTCTTTACACAGGGTGCTAGAAAGTTAGCTTGAGGTTTCCTACTTTATTTACAAGCTAAGAGCTGTTACTTACAACAGCTCTCTCTCTCAACTCCCCATCCCCCCTTGCAGTATATCTTTCCCTGCGTCCAGCGTGCTGCGGCAGCATATGCTTCAGTAATTACCACCTGCAGCATAATGAGGTTGTAAAGCATAATTCTGGGCCACCCTCGAAGACCAGCACATTTGTACTGCCCAGCTGTTGCATGAATTCGTAAGTGATAACTGCCTTCTAAACCCATAGCACTCATACAGAGAGGCTGTGAGTACACTTACTCTCAACGAGTGTACTATGTTGAGTGTGTTAGGGTGACGGGAGGTGGAACTAGGCTAGACACCCTGAAGGCTGGTAAACACAAGCAGGAAATTGAACTCCAGAAGGTAGTCATTGTGGGTGACAGAATGCGGGAACTGTGCTAGTGGAGAACAACAACTGTGTAAGTCATCTTAGTACCCCCTAGGACCTCCCTTCCTGCTGATGATAACACTGTCCCACCTCCCCTCCTGCTGATGATAACACTGTCCCACCTCCCCTCCTGCTGATGATAGCACTACCCCACCTGCTCTCCTGCTGATGATAACACTACCCCACCTGCTCTCCTGCTGATGATAACACTATCCCACCTGCTCTCCTGCTGATGATAACACTATCCCATCTCCCCTCCTGCTGATGATAACACTACCCCACCTGCTCTCCTGCTGATGATAACACTACCCCAACTCCCCTCCTGCTGATGATAACACTATCCCACCTCCCCTCCTGCTGATGATAACACTACCCCACCTGCTCTCCTACTGATGATAACACTACCCCACCTGCTCTTCTGCTGATGATAACACTACCCCACCTCCCCTCCTGCTGATGATAACACTATCCCACCTGCTCTCCTACTGATGATAACACTACCCCACCTGCTCTCCTGCTGATGATAACACTACCCCAACTCCCCTCCTGCTGATGATAACGCTACCCCACCTCCCCTCCTGCTGATGATAACACTACCCCACCTGCTCTTCTGCTGATGATAACACTACCCCACCTCCCCTCCTGCTGATGATAACACTACCCCACCTCCCCTCCTGCTGATGATAACACTACCTCACCTCCCCTCCTGCTGATGATAACACTACCCCACCTCCCCTCCTGCTGATGATAACACTACCCCACCTCCCCTCCTGCTGATGATAACACTACCTCACCTCCCCTCCTGCTGATGATAACACTACCCCACCTCCCCTCCTGCTGATGATAACACTACCTCACCTCCCCTCCTGCTGATGATAACACTACCCCACCTCCCCTCCTGCTGATGATAACACTACCCCACCTGCTCTCCTGCTGATGACAACACTATCCCACCTCCCCTCCTGCTGATGATAACACTACCCCTACTGCTCTCCTGCTGATGATAACACTACCCCACCTCCCCTCCTGCTGATGATAACACTACCCCACCTGCTCTCCTGCTGATGACAACACTACCCCACCTCCCCTCCTGCTGATGATAACACTACCCCACCTCCCCTCCTGCTGATGATAACACTACCCCACCTGCTCTCCTGCTGATGATAACACTACCCCACCTCCCCTCCTGCTGATGATAACATTACCCCACCTCCCCTCCTGCTGATGATAACATTACCCCACCTCCCCTCCTACTGATGATAACACTACCCCACCTCCCCTCCTGCTGATGATAACATTACCCCACCTCCCCTCCTACTGATGATAACACTACCCCACCTCCCCTCCTACTGATGATAACACTACCCCACCTCCCCTCCTGCTGATGACAACACTACCCCACCTCCCCTCCTGCTGATGATAACATTACCGCACCTCTCCTCCTGCTGATGATAACACTACCCCACCTGCTCTCCTGCTGATGATAACACTACCCCACCTCCCCTCCTGCTGATGATAACATTACCCCACCTCCCCTCCTACTGATGATAACACTACCCCACCTCCCCTCCTGCTGATGATAACACTACCCCACCTGCTCTTCTGCTGATGATAACACTACCCCACCTGCTCTTCTGCTGATGATAACACTACCCCACCTCCCCACCTGCTGATGATAACATTACCCCACCTCCCCTCCTGCTGATGATAACACTACCCCACCTGCTCTCCTGCTGATGATAACACTACCCCACCTCCCCTCCTGCTGATGATAACATTACCCCACCTCCCCTCCTGCTGATGATAACATTACCCCACCTCCCCTCCTGCTGATGATAACACTACCCCACCTGCTCTCCTGCTGATGATAACACTACCCCACCTGCTCTCCTGCTGATGATAACACTATCCCACCTCCCCTCCTACTGATGATAACACTACCCCACCTCCCCTCCTACTGATGATAACACTATCCCACCTCCCCTCCTACTGATGATAACACTACCCCACCTCCCCTCCTGCTGATGATAACAGTACCCCACCTCCCCTCCTGCTGATGATAACACTACCCCACCTCCCCTCCTGCTGATGATAACACTACCCCACCTCCCCTCCTGCTGATGATAACACTACCCCACCTCCCCTCCTGCTGATTATAACACTACCCCACCTCCCCTCCTGCTAACACACCTCCTGCTGGTAGTAACACATCTCCTGCTGGTAGTAACACCTCCTGCTGTTAGTAACACACCTCCTGCTGGTAGTAACACACCTCCTGCAGGTAGTAACACACCTCCTGCTGGTAGTAACACACCTCCTGCTGGTACTAACACCTCCTGCTGTTATTAACACACCTCCTGCTGTTAGTAACACACCTCCTGCTGGTAGTAACACACCTCCTGCTGGTAGTAACACACCTGCTGGTAGTAACACACCTGCTGGTAGTAACACCTCCGCTTCTGGCTACACACACTTCTTATTCCACACAAGCATCCAACAACACATGGACCATTAGGATACATGAATAAGGCACATGGACGAGTAAGACACGTGAATAAGACATATGAGTAAGACACACGAATAAGACATATGAGTAACACACATGAATAAGACACATGAATGAATAAGACACATGAATGAATAAGACACATGAATAAGATACATAAATAAGACATATGGGTGAGTAAGACATAAATGAGACACATAGATGAGTAAGACACATGAATAAGATACATGAATGAATAAGACACATAAATGTGTAAAACACATGAATGAATAAGACACATGGATGAATGAGACATATAAATGAGTAAGACGCATTAATAATACACATGAACGAGACACATGAATGAGACACACATGGATGAGCAAAACACAAGTATGACTAAGGCACATAAAGACACATGAATGAGACAGACACATGAGTAAGACGCATGGATGAGTAAGACACGTGAATAATTGAGATATGGATGAGTAAGACACATGAATGATTGAGATATGGATGAGTAAGACACCTGAATGAGACACATGAATAAGACACATGAATTAGACAGTCACATGAGTAACACATATGGATGAGTAAGACACATGAATAAGACACATGAATGAGTAAGACATGGATGAATAAGACACATGGATGAGCAAGACACATGGATGAGTAAGACACATGGATGAATAAGACACATGGATGAGTAAGACACATGGATGAGTAAGACACATGGATGAATAAGACACATGGATGAGTAAGACACATGTATGAGTAAGACACATGGATGAGTAAGACACATGGATAAGACACATGGATGAATAAGACACATGGATGAGTAAGACACATGGATGAGTAAGACACATGGATAAGACACATGGATGAGTAAGACACATGGATGAATAAGACACATGGATGAGTAAGACACATGGATGAGTAAGACACATGGGCAACATTTGTGTCTTTATTTTCAAGACTTTATTGAATGCTCTGAAGGATTCTTCAGTCGACAACAATCGAGAAGTGTGGAAGCAATGTTTTAGTGAGGAGTCAGTCCCTGAACCTTGACTGGTGGTCAGTCATTAAGTCAAAAGTAAATCCCTGGTGCCTCTTCCTACCCAGTTTACCCCGTGAATAACTAAACGTATTTTGATTGTTAAATTATCCAAGAAAGGTATCCCGGTATTGTATATCCGAGAAAGGTATCCCGGTATTACATATCTAAGAAAGATATCCCGGTACTGTATATCCGAGAAAGGTATCCCGGTATTGCACATCCTAGAAAGGTATCCCAGTACTGTATATCCGAGAAAGGTATCCTACTACTGTATATCCGAGAAAGGTATCCCGGTATTGCATATCCGAGAAAGGTATCTCAGTACTGTATATCCGAGAAAGGTATCCCAGTACTGCATATCTCTTAAAGGTATCGTGGCAGTGAATATCCGAGAGAGGTATCCCAGTGTTGCAAATCCCAGCCCTTGTTGCCTCATCACAGAATGTGACGTAAGTTTATTATGCACCATAATGTTGGTGTTGAAGGTGTGAAGGCAGCCATGAGATGTTTATTATGCACCATAATGTTGGTGTTGAAGGTGTGAAGGCAGCCATGAGATGTTTATTATGCACCATAATGTTGGTGTTGAAGGTGTGAAGGCAGCCATGAGATGTTTATTATGCACCATAATGTTGGTGTTGAAGGTGTGAAGGCAGCCATGAGATGTTTATTATGCACCATAATGTTGGTGTTGAAGGTGTGAAGGCAGCCATGAGATGTTTATTATGCACCATAATGTTGGTGTTGAAGGTGTGAAGGCAGCCATGAGATGTTTATTAAGCACCATAATGTTGGTGTTGAAGGTGTGAAGGCAGCCATGAGATGTTTATTATGCACCATAATGTTGGTGTTGAATGTGTGAAGGCAGCCATGAGATGTTTATTATGCACCATAATGTTGGTGTTGAATGTGTGAAGGCAGCCATGAGATGTTTATTATGCACCATAATGTTGGTGTTGAAGGTGTGAAGGCAGCCATGAGATGTTTATTATGCACCATAATGATGGTGTTGAATGTGTGAAGGCAGCCATGAGATGTTTATTATGCACCATAATGTTGGTGTTGAAGGTGTGAAGGCAGCCATGAGATGTTTATTATGCACCATAATGTTGGTGTTGAAAGTGTGAAGGCAGCCATGAGATGTTTATTATGCACCATAATGTTGGTGTTGAATGTGTGAAGGCAGCCATGAGATGTTTATTATGCACCATAATGTTGGTGTTGAATGTGTGAAGGCAGCCATGAGATGTTTATTATGCACCATAATGTTGGTGTTGAAGGTGTGAAGGCAGCCATGAGATGTTTATTATGCACCATAATGATGGTGTTGAATGTGTGAAGGCAGCCATGAGATGTTTATTATGCACCATAATGTTGGTGTTGAAGGTGTGAAGGCAGCCATGAGATGTTTATTATGCACCATAATGTTGGTGTTGAAGGTGTGAAGGCAGCCATGAGATGTTTATTATGCACCATAATGTTGGTGTTGAAGGTGTGAAGGCAGCCATGAGATGTTTATTATGCACCATAATGTTGGTGTTGAATGTGTGAAGGCAGCCATGAGATGTTTATTATGCACCATAATGTTGGTGTTGAATGTGTGAAGGCAGCCATGAGATGTTTATTATGCACCATAATGTTGGTGTTGAAGGTGTGAAGGCAGCCATGAGATGTTTATTATGCACCATAATGATGGTGTTGAATGTGTGAAGGCAGCCATGAGATGTTTATTATGCACCATAATGTTGGTGTTGAAGGTGTGAAGGCAGCCATGAGATGTTTATTATGCACCATAATGTTGGTGTTGAAGGTGTGAAGGCAGCCATGAGATGTTTATTATGCACCATAATGTTGGTGTTGAAGGTGTGAAGGCAGCCATGAGATGTTTATTATGCACCATAATGTTGGTGTTGAATGTGTGAAGGCAGCCATGAGATGTTTATTATGCACCATAATGTTGGTGTTGAAGGTGTGAAGGCAGCCATGAGATGTTTATTATGCACCATAATGTTGGTGTTGAATGTGTGAAGGCAGCCATGAGATGTTTATTATGCACCATAATGTTGGTGTTGAAGGTGTGAAGGCAGCCATGAGATGTTTATTATGCACCATAATGTTGGTGTTGAAGGTGTGAAGGCAGCCATGAGATGTTTATTATGCACCATAATGTTGGTGTTGAAGGTGTGAAGGCAGCCATGAGATGTTTATTATGCACCATAATGTTGGTGTTGAAGGTGTGAAGGCAGCCATGAGATGTTTATTATGCACCATAATGTTGGTGTTGAAGGTGTGAAGGCAGCCATGAGATGTTTATTAAGCACCATAATGTTGGTGTTGAAGGTGTGAAGGCAGCCATGAGATGTTTATTATGCACCATAATGTTGGTGTTGAAGGTGTGAAGGCAGCCATGAGATGTTTATTATGCACCATAATGTTGGTGTTGAAGGTGTGAAGGCAGCCATGAGATGTTTATTATGCACCATAATGTTGGTGTTGAAGGTGTGAAGGCAGCCATGAGATGTTTATTATGCACCATAATGTTGGTGTTGAAGGTGTGAAGGCAGCCATGAGATGTTTATTATGCACCATAATGTTGGTGTTGAAGGTGTGAAGGCAGCCATGAGATGTTTATTATGCACCATAATGTTGGTGTTGAAGGTGTGAAGGCAGCCATGAGATGTTTATTATGCACCATAATGTTGGTGTTGAAGGTGTGAAGGCAGCCATGAGATGTTTATTATGCACCATAATGTTGGTGTTGAAGGTGTGAAGGCAGCCATGAGATGTTTATTATGCACCATAATGTTGGTGTTGAAGGTGTGAAGGCAGCCATGAGATGTTTATTATGCACCATAATGTTGGTGTTGAAGGTGTGAAGGCAGCCATGAGATGTTTATTATGCACCATAATGTTGGTGTTGAAGGTGTGAAGGCAGCCATGAGATGTTTATTATGCACCATAATGTTGGTGTTGAAGGTGTGAAGGCAGCCATGAGATGTTTATTATGCACCATAATGTTGGTGTTGAAGGTGTGAAGGCAGCCATGAGATGTTTATTATGCACCATAATGTTGGTGTTGAAGGTGTGAAGGCAGCCATGAGTGTTTATTATGCACCATAATGTTGGTGTTGAAGGTGTGAAGGCAGCCATGAGATGTTTATTATGCACCATAATGTTGGTGTTGAAGGTGTGAAGGCAGCCATGAGATGTTTATTATGCACCATAATGTTGGTGTTGAAGGTGTGAAGGCAGCCATGAGATGTTTATTATGCACCATAATGTTGGTGTTGAAGGTGTGAAGGCAGCCATGAGATGTTTATTATGCACCATAATAAGGTGTGAAGGCAGCCATGGTGTTGAATGTTGGTGTTGAAGGTGTGAAGGCAGCCATGAGATGTTTATTATGCACCATAATGTTGGTGTTGAAGGTGTGAAGGCAGCCATGAGATGTTTATTATGCACCATAATGTTGGTGTTGAAGGTGTGAAGGCA
This sequence comes from Cherax quadricarinatus, assembly GCF_038502225.1. Classification (NCBI taxonomy): domain Eukaryota; kingdom Metazoa; phylum Arthropoda; class Malacostraca; order Decapoda; family Parastacidae; genus Cherax; species Cherax quadricarinatus. The sequence continues at coordinate 31,089,576 of NC_091296.1, forward strand.
GCCATGAGATGTTTATTATGCACCATAATGTTGGTGTTGAAGGTGTGAAGGCAGCCATGAGATGTTTATTATGCACCATAATGTTGGTGTTGAAGGTGTGAAGGCAGCCATGAGATGTTTATTATGCACCATAATGTTGGTGTTGAAGGTGTGAAGGCAGCCATGAGATGTTTATTATGCACCATAATGTTGGTGTTGAAGGTGTGAAGGCAGCCATGAGATGTTTATTATGCACCATAATGTTGGTGTTGAAGGTGTGAAGGCAGCCATGAGATGTTTATTATGCACCATAATGTTGGTGTTGAAGGTGTGAAGGCAGCCATGAGATGTTTATTATGCACCATAATGTTGGTGTTGAAGGTGTGAAGGCAGCCATGAGATGTTTATTATGCACCATAATGTTGGTGTTGAAGGTGTGAAGGCAGCCATGAGATGTTTATTATGCACCATAATGTTGGTGTTGAAGGTGTGAAGGCAGCCATGAGATGTTTATTATGCACCATAATGTTGGTGTTGAAGGTGTGAAGGCAGCCATGAGATGTTTATTATGCACCATAATGTTGGTGTTGAAGGTGTGAAGGCAGCCATGAGATGTTTATTATGCACCATAATGTTGGTGTTGAAGGTGTGAAGGCAGCCATGAGATGTTTATTATGCACCATAATGTTGGTGTTGAAGGTGTGAAGGCAGCCATGAGAGGTGTATTAGGTGTGAAGGCAGCCATGAGATGTTTATTATGCACCATAATGTTGGTGTTGAAGGTGTGAAGGCAGCCATGAGATGTTTATTATGCACCATAATGTTGGTGTTGAAGGTGTGAAGGCAGCCATGAGATGTTTATTATGCACCATAATGTTGGTGTTGAAGGTGTGAAGGCAGCCATGAGATGTTTATTATGCACCATAATGTTGGTGTTGAAGGTGTGAAGGCAGCCATGAGATGTTTATTATGCACCATAATGTTGGTGTTGAAGGTGTGAAGGCAGCCATGAGATGTTTATTATGCACCATAATGTTGGTGTTGAAGGTGTGAAGGCAGCCATGAGATGTTTATTATGCACCATAATGTTGGTGTTGAAGGTGTGAAGGCAGCCATGAGATGTTTATTATGCACCATAATGTTGGTGTTGAAGGTGTGAAGGCAGCCATGAGATGTTTATTATGCACCATAATGTTGGTGTTGAAGGTGTGAAGGCAGCCATGAGATGTTTATTATGCACCATAATGTTGGTGTTGAAGGTGTGAAGGCAGCCATGAGATGTTTATTATGCACCATAATGTTGGTGTTGAAGGTGTGAAGGCAGCCATGAGATGTTTATTATGCACCATAATGTTGGTGTTGAAGGTGTGAAGGCAGCCATGCACCATAATGTTGGTGTTGAAGGTGTGAAGGCAGTTTATTATGCACCATAATGTTGGTGTTGAAGGTGTGAAGGCAGCCATGAGATGTTTATTATGCACCATAATGTTGGTGTTGAAGGTGTGAAGGCAGCCATGAGATGTTTATTATGCACCATAATGTTGGTGTTGAAGGTGTGAAGGCAGCCATGAGATGTTTATTATGCACCATAATGTTGGTGTTGAAGGTGTGAAGGCAGCCATGAGATGTTTATTATGCACCATAATGTTGGTGTTGAAGGTGTGAAGGCAGCCATGAGATGTTTATTATGCACCATAATGTTGGTGTTGAAGGTGTGAAGGCAGCCATGAGATGTTTATTATGCACCATAATGTTGGTGTTGAAGGTGTGAAGGCAGCCATGAGATGTTTATTATGCACCATAATGTTGGTGTTGAAGGTGTGAAGGCAGCCATGAGATGTTTATTATGCACCATAATGTTGGTGTTGAAGGTGTGAAGGCAGCCATGAGATGTTTATTATGCACCATAATGTTGGTGTTGAAGGTGTGAAGGCAGCCATGAGATGTTTATTATGCACCATAATGTTGGTGTTGAAGGTGTGAAGGCAGCCATGAGATGTTTATTATGCACCATAATGTTGGTGTTGAAGGTGTGAAGGCAGCCATGAGATGTTTATTATGCACCATAATGTTGGTGTTGAAGGTGTGAAGGCAGCCATGAGATGTTTATTATGCACCATAATGTTGGTGTTGAAGGTGTGAAGGCAGCCATGAGATGTTTATTATGCACCATAATGTTGGTGTTGAAGGTGTGAAGGCAGCCATGAGATGTTTATTATGCACCATAATGTTGGTGTTGAAGGTGTGAAGGCAGCCATGAGATGTTTATTATGCACCATAATGTTGGTGTTGAAGGTGTGAAGGCAGCCATGAGATGTTTATTATGCACCATAATGTTGGTGTTGAAGGTGTGAAGGCAGCCATGAGATGTTTATTATGCACCATAATGTTGGTGTTGAAGGTGTGAAGGCAGCCATGAGATGTTTATTATGCACCATAATGTTGGTGTTGAAGGTGTGAAGGCAGCCATGAGATGTTTATTATGCACCATAATGTTGGTGTTGAAGGTGTGAAGGCAGCCATGAGATGTTTATTAGCACCATAATGTTGGTGTTGAAGGTGTGAAGGCAGCCATGAGATGTTTATTATGCACCATAATGTTGGTGTTGAAGGTGTGAAGGCAGCCATGAGATGTTTATTATGCACCATAATGTTGGTGTTGAAGGTGTGAAGGCAGCCATGAGATGTTTATTATGCACCATAATGTTGGTGTTGAAGGTGTGAAGGCAGCCATGAGATGTTTATTATGCACCATAATGTTGGTGTTGAAGGTGTGAAGGCAGCCATGAGATGTTTATTAAGCACCATAATGTTGGTGTTGAAGGTGTGAAGGCAGCCATGAGATGTTTATTATGCACCATAATGTTGGTGTTGAAGGTGTGAAGGCAGCCATGAGATGTTTATTATGCACCATAATGTTGGTGTTGAAGGTGTGAAGGCAGCCATGAGATGTTTATTATGCACCATAATGTTGGTGTTGAAGGTGTGAAGGCAGCCATGAGATGTTTATTATGCACCATAATGTTGGTGTTGAAGGTGTGAAGGCAGCCATGAGATGTTGGTGTTGAAGGTGTGAAGGCAGCCATATTATTATGCACCATAATGTTGGTGTTGAAGGTGTGAAGGCAGCCATGTTTATTAGCACCATAATGTTGGTGTTGAAGGTGTGAAGGCAGCCATGAGATGTTTATTATGCACCATAATGTTGGTGTTGAAGGTGTGAAGGCAGCCATGAGATGAGCACCATAATGTTGGTGTTGAAGGTGTGAAGGCAGCCATGAGATGTTTATTATGCACCATAATGTTGGTGTTGAAGGTGTGAAGGCAGCCATGAGATGTTTATTTGCACCATAATGTTGGTGTTGAAGGTGTGAAGGCAGCCATGAGATGTTTATTATGCACCATAATGTTGGTGTTGAAGGTGTGAAGGCAGCCATGAGATGTTTATTATGCACCATAATGTTGGTGTTGAAGGTGTGAAGGCAGCCATGAGATGTTTATTATGCACCATAATGTTGGTGTTGAAGGTGTGAAGGCAGCCATGAGATGTTTATTATGCACCATAATGTTGGTGTTGAAGGTGTGAAGGCAGCCATGAGATGTTTATTATGCACCATAATGTTGGTGTTGAAGGTGTGAAGGCAGCCATGAGATGTTTATTATGCACCATAATGTTGGTGTTGAAGGTGTGAAGGCAGCCATGAGATGTTTATTATGCACCATAATGTTGGTGTTGAAGGTGTGAAGGCAGCCATGAGATGTTTATTATGCACCATAATGTTGGTGTTGAAGGTGTGAAGGCAGCCATGAGATGTTTATTATGCACCATAATGTTGGTGTTGAAGGTGTGAAGGCAGCCATGAGATGTTTATTATGCACCATAATGTTGGTGTTGAAGGTGTGAAGGCAGCCATGAGATGTTTATTATGCACCATAATGTTGGTGTTGAAGGTGTGAAGGCAGCCATGAGATGTTTATTATGCACCATAATGTTGGTGTTGAAGGTGTGCAGCCATGAGATGTTTAATGCACCATAATGTTGGTGTTGAAGGTGTGAAGGGAGCCATGAGATGTTTATTATGCACCATAATGTTGGTGTTGAAGGTGTGAAGGCAGCCATGAGATGTTTATTATGCACCATAATGTTGGTGTTGAAGGTGTGAAGGCAGCCATGAGATGTTTATTATGCACCATAATGTTGGTGTTGAAGGTGTGAAGGCAGCCATGAGATGTTTATTATGCACCATAATGTTGGTGTTGAAGGTGTGAAGGCAGCCATGAGATGTTTATTATGCACCATAATGTTGGTGTTGAAGGTGTGAAGGCAGCCATGAGATGTTTATTATGCACCATAATGTTGGTGTTGAAGGTGTGAAGGCAGCCATGAGATGTTTATTATGCACCATAATGTTGGTGTTGAAGGTGTGAAGGCAGCCATGAGATGTTTATTATGCACCATAATGTTGGTGTTGAAGGTGTGAAGGCAGCCATGAGATGTTTATTATGCACCATAATGTTGGTGTTGAAGGTGTGAAGGCAGCCATGAGATGTTTATTATGCACCATAATGTTGGTGTTGAAGGTGTGAAGGCAGCCATGAGATGTTTATTATGCACCATAATGTTGGTGTTGAAGGTGTGAAGGCAGCCATGAGATGTTTATTAAGCACCATAATGTTGGTGTTGAAGGTGTGAAGGCAGCCATGAGATGTTTATTATGCACCATAATGTTGGTGTTGAAGGTGTGAAGGCAGCCATGAGATGTTTATTATGCACCATAATGTTGGTGTTGAAGGTGTGAAGGCAGCCATGAGATGTTTATTATGCACCATAATGTTGGTGTTGAAGGTGTGAAGGCAGCCATGAGATGTTTATTATGCACCATAATGTTGGTGTTGAAGGTGTGAAGGCAGCCATGAGATGTTTATTATGCACCATAATGTTGGTGTTGAAGGTGTGAAGGCAGCCATGAGATGTTTATTATGCACCATAATGTTGGTGTTGAAGGTGTGAAGGCAGCCATGAGATGTTTATTAAGCACCATAATGTTGGTGTTGAAGGTGTGAAGGCAGCCATGAGATGTTTATTATGCACCATAATGTTGGTGTTGAAGGTGTGAAGGCAGCCATGAGATGTTTATTATGCACCATAATGTTGGTGTTGAAGGTGTGAAGGCAGCCATGAGATGTTTATTAAGCACCATAATGTTGGTGTTGAAGGTGTGAAGGCAGCCATGAGATGCAGTCACAGGTTATCACATGGAGATTAATGTATCACTTCTTTCAATAAAAATAGCAAATTTTACATACACGGTCGTAAAATTTATTTCAACTTTCCACTAACTTTGTAGCTAGAATCTGAAAATACACCAGTACATTAATACCTGAAAATACTAGATGTGCCAAAGAATCGGTATCGGTGGATATCGGCCATTTTTACGGTATCGATATCAGTTCAAAAACAGCCGATACCAACCAATATTCTTTTAAAATATTAATATTACATATGTACTTGAAAATATCAATATTAACACTCACGATTGTGAGAGTTACTTTTACAGTCACACACACATACACACACACACACACACACACACACAGATATATATACAAACACAAACACTCACACAAACACACACTCCCCTCAGACCACAGTTTTAGATTAGAAGTTGAAGGTTTGGTATACAAATGCAGACAGAATAACAAATAAACGTGAGGAGTGGCATGAAAGAATCAAGGAGACATCCACAGACATAAGAGCACTCACAGAAACGAAACTCACCAAGATGGTAACCGATGCAATCTTTTGTTCCCTAAATCTTTCCTCAGGAAAGATTTAGGGAACAGAATGGGAGGAGGAGGGAGGAGTTGCACTGCACATTTAAAAACCGGTGAGGATTTGAGGAAATGGAAGGAATGGATGGAATGGGCGGAAGGGACTACATAGTAGAAACACTCCAGTCTGGAGACCATAAGGTGGTAATTGCAGTGATGTACAACCCACCACAGAACTGCAGGAGGCCAAGAGAAGGATACGAAGAGAGCAACAGAGCAATGGTAGACACACTGGCTGAGGTGACCAGAAGAGCTCACGTGGGTAGAGCAAAGTTACTAGTTATGAGTGATTTCAGTCACAAGGAGATTGATTGGGAAAACCTGGAGCCCAATGTGGGTCCCAAAACATGGAGAGCCAAGATGATGGATGTGGTACTGGAAAACCTCCTGCATCAACATGTTGGGAGTTCACAAGAAACGACCAAGAAGTATGTGAGTAGCTCAACATGAGATTTAAGGAGGTATTTACAGTGGAGACAGGAAGGACTCCAGGAAGTCAGAATAGGGAGGTATACCATCAAGGGATACACCAACAAATGCTGGATGAAATACACACAACCGAGGAGGTGGTGAAGAAGCTGCTCTGTGAACTTGATACCTCAAAGGCTGTGGGGCCAGACATCTCTCCACGGGTCCTTAGAGAGGGAGCGGAGATGCTGTGTGTACCACTAACAGAAATCTTCATCAGATCCATTGAAACTGGGCAACTGCCTGAGGTATGTAAGATGGCAAATGTAGTCTCAGTTTTTAAGAAAGGAGACAGACACGAGGAATTAAACTACTACAGACCTGTGTCACTGACATGTATAGTATGTAAAGTCATGGAGAAGCTCATCAGAAGGAGAGTGATGGAGCACCTAGAAAGATACAAACTTAGAAACAACAACCAGCACAGTTTCAGGGAAGGAAAATCCTGTGTCACAAACCTACTGGAGCTTCATGACAAGGTAACGGAAGTAAAATACGAGAGAGAGGGGTGGATAGACTGTATTTTCTTGGACTGAAAGAAGGCCTTCGACACACTTTCTCACAAGATGTTAATGCAAAAACTAGAGGATCAGGCACACATAACAGGAAAGGCACAGCAATGGATCAGAAAATATTTGACAGGGAGGCAACAACGAGTCATGGTACGTGACGAGGTGTCAGAGTGGGCGCCTGTGAAGAGGAGAATTATACACAAGTTAATGCAGAAAATTAAATCGGATGAGGATCAGACAGGACTACAAAGAGACCTGGACAGGCTACAAGCCTGGTCCAGCAACTGGCTCCTTGAATTTAACCCTGCCAAATGCATAGTCATGAAGATCTCGAAATGGCAAAGAAGGCCTCAGACAGAGTATAGTCTGGGTGGCCAAAGACTGCCAACCTCACTCAAGGAAAAAGATCCTGGGATGAGTATAAAACTGAGCACATCTCCTGAGGCGCACATCAACCAGATAACTGCTGCAGCATATGGGCGCCTGGCAAACCTGAGAATAGCGTTTCCTTACCTCAGTAAGGAATCATTCAAGACTCTCTACGCCATGTATGTCAGGCCCATACTGGAGTATGCAGCACCAGTTTGGAATACACACCCGGTCAAGCATGACAAGAAATTAGAAAAAGTGCAAAGGTTTGCAACAAGACTGATTGTCCTACGCAAGTTGATTGTCCTACGAATAAAGGCTAAGGGAAATCGGCCTGACGACATTGGAGGACAGGAGGGCTAGGGAAGACATGATAATGACATATAAAATATTGCGAGGAACTGACAAGGTGGGCAAAGACAGGATGTTCCAGAGATGGGACACAGAAACAAGGGAATTGGAAGCTGAAGACTCCGATGAGTCAAAGGAATGTTATGAAGTATTTCTTCAGTCATAGAGTTGTCAGGAAGTGGAATAGCCTAGAAAGTGACGTAGTGGAGGCAGGAACCATACACAGTCTTAAGATGAGGTTTGGTAAAGCTCATGGAACAGGGAGAGAGAGGACCTAGTAGCGATCAGTGAAGGGGCAGGGCCATGAGCTATAACTCGACGTGGATATACGCCAGGACATCACAACGAGTTGGACAATCTACAGTCTGCATCGCAACCAATGCGTGGTTTTCGGGAGTCGAGTGTGAGTTCCAATTAACTGCCAAGCTGTTTGTGGAGAGTTGAACTCTCCTAGTACGATAAAGAATAGGCTATGAAGTACTCAATAACGAATAGTAGACAGATGTCTATTAGGCTAGGAAGAAGGAAAAGCATAGAAGACATAAACTAGTAGGTGGTTGTGGGTCAGGTCAGGTCAGAGAAGCATGGAAGATAACATGTAACACACTAACTCCACATACACACTTATACACCATAACACAATCCCACCCACTACTTTTCAAACTCTTAATAAACCCACGCTCATATAGTTCCACACACAGACGTTCACACCCACATATGGACCACACACATTCCCACACACATACAGACCCGCACACACTCTCCCCCGCACCCTCGCCCCACCTCTGTACCATTCCTTCCCTTGATCCACCCCTCTCTCTCTCACACCCTCCTCCTTTTTCTCTCCCTTGCTCTCTCACACCCTCCTCCTTTTTCTTCCCCTTCTCTCTCTCACACCCTCCTCCTTTTTCTCCCCCCTCCTCTCCCTCTCCCATTCTCTCTCCCCCCTTTGCTTTCCCTCCCCCTTTCTCTATATTCCCCCATCTTTCCCCCTCCCCACCTCTCTCCCATTTTGCCACTGTCTCCCGCTTCCCACTCTCCCTACCTCCGCCACACACACACACACACACACACACACACACACACACACACACACACACACACACATTAGGGGTACAAATGGAGGGGAGAGCAAGAAGAGCCGGACGAATAAAGCCAAACTACAAAAAGGGGGACTACGTGGGAATGAAGAACTGGGTTCAGTGGGACAGAAAACTGGCAGGGAAGTCTGTAAATGAGATGATGGAAGACGTGACAACAATATGCATGGCAGCTGAGGAGAGGTTTGTACTCAAGAGTAACAGGAATAATGAAAAACCCAGGATGAGCCCATGGTTCACCCAAACGTGCAGGGAGGCCAAAACCAAGTGTGCTAGGGAATGGAAGAATTATAGAAGGCAAAGGACCCAGGAGAATAAGGAGAGTAGTTGTAGAGCCAGAAATGAATATGCACAGGTAAGAAGGGAGGCCCAACGACCATATGAAAACGACATAGCAGCGAAAGCCAAATCTCACCAGAAGCTGTTGCACAGCCACATCAGGAGGAAAACAACAGTAAAGGACCAGGTAATCAGGCTAAGGAAGGAAGGAGGAGACATGACAGGAAACGACCGAGAAGTATGTGAGGAACAGAGACTACAAACCTCACTCAAGGAAAAAGATCTTGGTGTGAGTATAACACCAGGCACATCTCCTGAAGTGCACATCAACCAAATGACTGCTGGAACATACAGGCGCCTAGCAAACCTAAGAACAGCATTCCGACATCTCAATAAGGGATCGTTCAGGACCCTGTACACTGGGTACGTTAGGCTCATATTAGAGTATGCGGCACCAGTCAAGAACCCACATCTAGCCAAGCACGTAAAGAAACTAGAGAAAGTGCAAAGGTTTGCAACAAGACTAGTCCCAGAGCTAAGAGGTATGTCCTATGAGAAGAGGTTAAGGGAAATCGACCTGACGACACTGGAGGACAGGAGAGATAGGGGAGACATGGTAACGACATATAAAATACTGAGAGAAATTGACAAGGTGGACAAGGACAGAATGTTCCAGGGATGGGACACAGCAACAAGGGGACATAGTTGGAAGTTGAAGACACAGATGAATCACAGGGATGTTAGGAAGTATTTCTTCACTCACAGGGTAGTCAGGAAGTGGAATAGTTTGGGAAGCGATGTAGTGGAGGCAGGATCTATACATAGCTTTAAGCAGAGGTATGATAAAGCTCATGGTTCAGGGAGAATGACCCAGTAGGGGCCAGTGGAGAGGCGGGGCCAGGAGCTATCACTCGACCCTTGCAACCACAACTAGGTGAGTACACACACACACACACACACACACACACACACCCGGACTGACGACACTGGAGGACAGAAGGGTCAGGGGAGACATGATAACGACATACAAGATACTGCGGGGAATAGACAAGGTGGACAGAGATAGGATGTTCCAGAGAGGGGACACAGGGACAAGGGGTCACAACTGGAAGCTGAAGACTCAGACGAGTCACAGGGACGTTAAGAAGTATTTCTTCAGTCATAGAGTTGTCAGCAAGTGGAATAGCCTAGCAAGTGAAGTAGTGGAGGCAGGAACCATACATAGTAGTGGTGACGTGTACTTAGCTCTGTGAAGACCTGTTTGTGTGCTCTTGAGTGGTGACCTGTACTTTGAGTGCTGACCTGTACTTAACTCTGTGAAGAAGTGTCTTGTTTGCTCCCGTGGACTGAACCAAGATGCCCTCCATCGAGCAACTTTACCAGCAACTTAAGGAAGAATTGAAGGCAGCGAAGATGGAGATACGGCGATTGACCGAGGAAAACAAGAGGATTCGTAGTAGTCCTCCTGTTTCGAGTCCTCAGGTCAAGAGGGGATCGTGGTCAGTGGCTGGACAGCAGGGGACGACGAAGTTGACGATCAAGAAGACGAATGGAAAGCCAGAAACGATGAAGAAGAAAGAGACTGCTGTGGAAACTCCCGTGGAAACCTCCAACGCATTCTCGGTGCTACCCGACGAATGTGAGTCTACTACTGGGATCGTCACGACGAACGACAAGGAAGGTAAGAATATTGTTGTTGTTGGGGATAGCCAGGTTAGATACATGGATAGGGCATTCTGCTTGAAGGACAGGAGTAGGAGACAAAGGGTATGCTTTCCTGGGGCTGGGATGGAGGACATTGTTAGCCGGCTTGACAACATCATGAACGGTAATGGGATCAATCCTATTATTTGCCTCAGTGCTGGAGGCAATGATGTAGGCAAGCGTAGAAGTGAGGATTTAGTTAGAAAGTTCAGGACAGCTATAGACATGATTAGGAAGAAGGGGGGGCGCCCTGTTATATGTGGCATTTTGCCAAGAAGAGGTGTTGGTAATGAATGGTTGTCCAGAGCAATTGGTATTAATTGTTGGCTGGATAAACACTGTAAGGATAATGCAGTACCATTCATTGACAACTGGGACAACTTCTATGGCCGAAATGACATGTATGCCAGGGATGGGGTTCACTTATCCAGGGCAGGTGTGGGTTTTCTTGCTAACTCAGTTGAGGGGGTTGTTAGGACTTTAAACTAGGATTAGTTAGAGGTATGGGTTTAGAAATGATTAATAATGAGTATGGATATATTGACTTATGCTCTGATATTAAGAATTTTAATAGTAACTGTCATGGAGTAACTCTGGGTAATGATAATTTCAGAAATTGTGTAAAAACAAAGATGAATAGGAAAAATGTGCAGAAGAAAAAACATATGATGGTATTTTATGCTAACAGTCGAAGTGCAAGAAATAAAATTAATGAACTACGTTTGGTAGCATGTGCTGGGAACTTTGATATCATTGCATTAACTGAAACGTGGTATGATTTAAAGAGTCGGGATATGACTGCTGAGTGTAATATTCAGGGATTTAAGTTATTCAATGTGGATAGATGTAATGGGAAGGGGGGAGGAGTTGCATTGTATGTTCGAGAAAATATTAATTGTTGCATAAAAAAAGGTATAAAAATAGATGGAGCAGTAACAGAGTCTGTTTGGGTAGAGTTCGTGGAGGGTCAAGAAAAACTAATTCTAGGTGTAATATACCGACCTCCAGGCTTGGATCACGATAGAGGGAGACTTCTTTGGGACGAAATTGTTAGGGCTTCTGGACACAGTAACGTAGTCATAGTAGGGGACTTTAACTTTAGCCAAATTGACTGGAATTCTTTGACAGGTAATCTAGAATCCAGTGACTTCATGGAAACAGTTCAGGACTGTTTTCTGAAACAGAGTGTAACTGAACCTACCAGGGGTAATAATTTGCTAGACCTAGTCTTGTCAAATAAGGAAACACTAGTGAATAATCTGGAGATCACTGAAGAGCTTGGCGCAAGTGATCACAAATCCATCACCTTTTGCATTAATTGGGAATGCAAGAATAATGATAATACAGTAAAAATCCCCGATTTTCGTTCTGCCGATTATAATGGACTTAGGGAACATCTGTCTAATCTTGATTGGGGTTATCTAGCTAATGATTTTATTGACGATAATCATACTTATGAATATGAAGGGATCTGCTTTTATGATTGTTTTCTTAATAATGTACACAGTGCCCAGAGTATATACATTCCCCAGAGAGAAATTAGGTCTAATAATAACGATCCCAAATGGGTTAACAGGAGGTTAAAGCATCTATTAGGGGAGAAAAGGGGAATTTATAGGCGCATCAGAAGAGGAGAGGTTAACCTTACTGACCAATATGTTCAGCTTAAAAGAGAAGTAAAAAAGGCGATTAGAAAGGCTAAACGTGACTATGAAATTAGAGTCGCTAATGAATCAAAGACTAATCCAAAGGGGTTCTTTCAAGTGTATAGGACGAAGGTGAAGGAAAAAGTAGGACCTCTGAAATCTGGGAATGGACAGCTGACGGATAATGAACTGGAAATGTGTTCCTTATTTAATGACTATTTTTTGTCAGTTTTTACACAGGAAGATGTAAATGAGATTCCAATAATTAACAATTATTTAGTTCCTGATGAATTTAAGTTAACTAATATTACTGTCACGAGGGACATGGTTATTAAACAGATAGACAAACTGAAACAAAATAAGTCCCCGGGACCCGATGAGTTGTTTTCAAGGGTACTTAAGGAATGCAAGACGGAGCTTAGTCAGCCATTAACGAGTGTATTCAATGCGTCCATCCTTACCAGTGTTGTGCCAGAGATGTGGAAGATGGCTAATGTGGTTCCTATATTCAAATCAGGGGATAAGTCCACTCCTTCAAATTACCGTCCAATAAGCCTGACATCTATAGTGGGCAAGTTATTAGAATCAATTATAGCTGACATTATCAGAAGTCACCTTGAAGAGCATAACTTGATAAATGAATCTCAGCATGGATTCACGAGAGGTCGTTCCTGCCTGACAAACTTACTGACGTTCTTCAATAGAACATTTGAGGCAGTTGACAGTGATAAGGAATATGATATTGTTTATTTGGATTTTAGTAAAGCCTTTGACAGAGTACCTCACAAGAGACTCTTAAGAAAAGTGGCAGCTCATGGTATAGGAGGTAAAGTTCTAGCATGGATTGAGGCATGGCTTACCAATAGAAAGCAGAGAGTTACCATTAATGGAGTGAAATCTGAATGGGGATTAGTCACTAGTGGCGTTCCACAAGGATCAGTTTTAGGCCCTCTCTTGTTCATAATTTACATTAATGACCTTGATGAAGGGATTACTAGTGACATGAGTAAGTTTGCTGATGATACAAAGATAGGCCGTATAATTCACTCTGAGGAGGATATCAATGAACTCCAGGACGATTTGAACAAATTAATGTCTTGGTCTGAGAAATGGCAGATGAAGTTTAATGTGGATAAGTGTAAGGTACTTGCCCTTGGTAATGAAAATAACCCTCGAAGCTATAATCTAGGTGAAGTAGAGCTTGGTCATACAGAATGTGAAAAAGACTTGGGAGTCATGGTAAGCAGAAATCTAAAGCCAAGACAGCAGTGCCTCAGTGTGCGCAACAAGGCCAACAGATTACTTGGATTTATCTCAAGAAGTATAAGTAACAGAAGTCCAAAAGTTATTTTACAGCTCTATACATCACTAGTGAGGCCTCATTTAGATTATGCTGCTCAGTTTTGGTCCCCTTACTACAGGATGGACATAGACTCATTAGAGAACATACAGAGAAGAATGACTAAAATGATTTACTGTGTAAGGAACCTCCCGTATGAAGATAGACTTAAAGCCTTAAATCTCCACTCTCTAGAGAGGCGTAGAATGAGGGGAGATATCATTGAAGTGTATAAGTGGATGACGGGCATAAACAAGGGAGACATTAATAAAGTACTGAGGGTGTCGAACCAGGTAAGAACCAGGAATAATGGATTTAAGTTGGATAAATTTAGATTTAGAAAGGACATAGGTAAGTACTGGTTTTCTAACAGAGTTGTAGATGCGTGGAACAGTCTTCCCAGTGGGGTGATAGAGGCTAGGACCTTGGGTAGCTTTAAGAAGAGACTGGACAAATATATGAGTGGGAGGGGCTGGGTTTGATTGGTGTTGGGGGGTGCGGGAGTTGTTTCTTGAGTAGCTTTAGGTAGATGTCGTTTTGATAAGGACCTGCCTCGTATGGGCCAGTAGGCCTTCTGCAGTGTTCCTACATTCTTATGTTCTTATGTTCTTAACAGCCTGGTTGATCAGGCTCTGATCCACCAGGAGGCCTGGTCACAGACCGGGCCGCGGGGGCGTTGACCCCCGGAACTCTCTCCAGGTAAACTCCAGGTAAAACTCCCATATAGGCTGCATCTCAACCAGTGAACCATGTACTATGGGTTTAATGATTATTAGGGTACCCATCGTTAAATCAGTACCTTGGTTCATTGACCAATCCCAGGCAAGCCTACCAAATGCTGAGACAATGTGGTTCACTTGCAGTCAGCATTAGCCAGACTTGCCTACCAGCTGGTTGAGTATGATCCTCTCTAGCTTTTACTTTTACCATTCTGTCACCGCTGTGTGGCACACCTGCTATTCAGTCTCTGTACATAGTGTACATAAGTGTACATACTTGTATATATCAGGCAAATTATATCTGGTGAAGGAAATACAAGTTATAATCTATCATCTGAGTTTGTTTTCTTCCAAAACCCATTATGACGAGGTCACAGGCCATTCATAACCTGTGTTGGAAATAAATGGTATAAAATACCGACACAATGGCAATATAAACACAAATGCAGTATAATGTGATCCTTTATTGACTACGTTTCGCCCACACAGTGGGCTTTTTCAAGTCACAAACAGAACTACCTGGGGTGGAAGGAACGCGAGTATTTATAGTCCGGCTGAGGTCAGGTGAAGAATGCTGTATCTGATGATGTACCGAGTTGGGTTGTAGAGTCTAAAACTTGGGTAGCTTGGAAAGGAGACTGGACAAGTTTGTGAGCAGACCTTCTACAGTGTTCTTATGTGGGATAGCGATGCCAAGAAACTTCTTCATCGCTATCCCACATAAGAACACTGTAGAAGGTCTGCTCACAAACTTGTCCAGTCTCCTTTCCAAGCTACCCAAGTTTTAGACTCTACAACCCAACTCGGTACATCATCAGATACAGCATTCTTCACCTGACCTCAGCCGGACTATAAATACTCGCGTTCCTTCCACCCCAGGTAGTTCATAACCTGTGTTCATAATATGAGAAGCTCTGCATGTCAGCTGGAGCTGGAGCTAGAGCTGGTCTTGGTATCACTATTGTCTGTCAGTCTTGCTACTGTGTGTATCCTGCTTGCTGCGTGCATTGCAAACAGCGTGTTATAGTGGGTTATTCCATCAACAAGGGTGAGGCGGTTGGTGTCTGAATATATATACTCACCTAAATCTGCCCAAACTATCTCTACAACGTTGCTGGCGAATTACTCGTTCCACTGGCATAGAATATCAATAAACTCTCACTGCTGCGCAGCTTCGTGACATTATTCGTATTAAATTAAGGGTTGAAGCAAATTTGGCTCACCAAACTGAGGTATCTCCCGCTACAGGAGCTGTTAATCGCCAATCTCCTCTTAGGTCCCTTCGTAGTGTGGTAGGGCTAACATCAGAGCAATTAGACCAGCAGTCTCATGAAGCAAGTGGTGCGCCGAGTTTGTCTCAGAGCGAGTCAGCTTCATTGGTGCTTCAGTTAGTTAAACTCAATCTCAAAAACAACCAGGGAGCAGCGAGCATTTGCTAAAGAGGAGCTTGATGGAGAGGCAATTTAAGCTGACTGTGGGTGACTAGTGTGCAAAAAGCAATTCAGTTAGTACCTCGCTTTGCTGAGTCTGACCCTGAACAATTTTTCGAGGTATTTGAAAATCAGGCTCGAACACTGAGAGGTCCTGGGGAGCATTCAGCAGCATTGGTGCATACAGAGTTGTACGGCAAATCACATGAGTTTACAGCTGCTCTAAATAATGAAGAATTTGTTGATTATCAGTTGTTAAAACAACGTTTCTTGGAGCATATCAGTGTATTCCCACCAAGTACAGGAAGGAACTCAAACTGTGCAAGCCTCAGCTGAGTCAGTCTCATGTAGACTTTGTAAGACAACAGTCGAAATACTTCACCAAGTGGTAAATACCGAGTTGTGTCGCCAACTTTAGTGATCTAGTTCAATTACTTGGCGGATAAACTGCTGGAATCTGTCAGACCAGAGGTTAGAGTCTTTCTTGACTGCTGCATTGGAAGCAGTCAGGCTGGCTGACACTTTTGTTTCTAACTGCTCCTTGTCCAAGCGGTTTAATCTTTCTTCCTAACAGCCTGACATGAATAAAGATCGTCAGAGACGAGTTCCTGACTGGAGGACGAAATGGCAGGACGAAAGTGAACAACTACGCCAACCAACTAAGTCGTCTGGTGAGCCACGACATCAAACTCGCGGTCAACCTGGTGAGCGAAAACTTCAAACTCATGGTCAACATTGTGAACAATGACGCCAGTACACAGAGTGGCGCCAGTACACAAAATCAACAGGGAGCCAAAGTAAAAAAATGTGGTAACTTGTTTCTGTTGACATAAACCCGTCCATATTAAGTCTAACTCCCTAGTTAAGCCCCAACCTTTAAGAAAAATTAACATCCTCCTTTAGAGATGAACCAGAAAGAAGCAGAGTGAGGTATGACCCCAGACTACACTACCTGCCACATCTCCCTTCAGGAGAATGAAAAGAAAACTGAAGTAATAACGTTTAGGGATACCGAGGCTTATTGTTCCCTTAAAGAAGAAGAAGCACTCCTCCTCTCTGAAAGAACGTCATTGCACTCCTCCATTGTCTTAGAAGCATTTGGAGGAGCTGTATTTTACGTTCCTTTACATAAAATATAAATGCAGAGTAAATATTATACAGGATATTTAACTGTAGGTGTTTCTGAGGGATTCCCTATGAAATATGTGGTGTTATTACTGGGTAATAACATTCTTAATTCGACAAAATATCCAGAACCTATAGTGACTAATTCTTCTCCGATGTTGGCCATGACTCGGACAAAATCCCAAGGGATGTCTGTCATGAATGCTGACCCATCCTTGGGCGACTCAGATCTAGGGCTACACAATTTTTTTTATGACAAAAACAGCTCAGAGCCTCATAAATTTAGTGAAAAGCCCCAGACCAAACCTTCCTTCTCCAGGGTTGCAGGACTGCCAGATATCTCTGTTTCCATGCCCAAGTGACTGTCCTTTCGGGAAGAACAGCGAAGAGATCCTTCCTTAATCTTCGCTATACAGGCAGCCATGGGTGAATCTTACTCAGATCACCCAGTCAAATATAAAATTAAACACAGTCTACTGCTCTGAACAGAGACTGGTAAGGACGTAGGGGGGGAAGCCCAAAAACAGATATTCTGGCATTTCCTAAGAAATTTAGGTCACAAATTTTGAACATAGCCCACAATTCCTCTTTAGGAGGTCATTTAGGAATTACAAAATTTCTGTATAGAATACTGAAAGAGTTTTGCTGGCCAAAAATAAGGTAAGATATGAAGAATCACATCCGCTCTTGTAGGGAGTGTCAGCAAGTAGGTAAACCTGGACACCCCATTCAACCTGCGCCACTTTATCCCATACCTGCAGATGGAGAACCGTTTGCACAGATAATCATTGACTGTGTGGGACTATTACCAAAATCCAAGTCAGGAAGCCAGAACTTGTTTACTATCGTGGACAAAGCTACTAGGTATCCGGAAGCAGTCCCAATGAGCAGTATCAACACCAAAGTTATTCTTAAAGCCATAACTAAATTTATATCTTATTTTGACATTCCTGAGTCTATCCAGAGTTACCAGGCTACTAACTTTACAGCCAAAACGTTAAGGGAAGCTTTAACTAGGATAGGTATAGTTCATAATTTATTCACTGCCTATGATCCTCAGTCCCAAGGCGCCTTGGAACATAAGAACATAAGAAAGGAGGAACACTGCAGGAGGCCTGTTGGCCCATACTAGGCAGGTCCTTTACAATTCATCCCACTAACAAAACATTTGCCCAACCCAATTTTCTATGCTACCCAAGAAATAAGCTCTGATGTGAAAGTCCCACTCAAATCCAATCCCTCCCACTCATGTACTTATCCAACCTAAATTTGAAACTACCCAAAGTCCCAGCCTCAATAACCCAACTAGGTAGACTGTTCCACTCATCAACTACCCTATTTCCAAACCAATACTTTCCGATGTTAAAAACCAAGATGAGAACCTTTTGCATGCATTTTCATACAGACTGGGATGAATCACTTCCTCTGTTGCTGTTTGCAATGAGAAAAGCTGCAGGAATCCACAGGGTACAGTCTGTTTGAGCTAATCTTTGCTCACAATGTACGAGGTCCTCTGTGAGTATGGATATATTGACTTATGCTCTGGTATTAAGAATCTTAATAGTAACTGTCATGGAGTAACTCTGGGTAATGATAATTTCAGAAATTGTGTAAAAACAAAGTTGAATAGGAAAAATGTGCAGAAGAAAAACCATATGATGGTATTTTATGCTAACAGTCGAAGTGCAAGAAATAAAATTAATGAACTACGTTTGGTAGCATGTGCTGGGAACTTTGATATCATTGCATTAACTGAAACGTGGTATGATTTAAAGAGTCGGGATATGACTGCTGAGTGTAATATTCAGGGATTTAAGTTGTTCAATGTGGATAGATCTAATGGGAAGGGGAAGGAGTTGCATTGTATGTTCGAGAAAATATTAATTGTTGCATAAAAACAGGTATAAAAATAGATGGAGCAGTAACAGAGTCTGTTTGGGTAGAGTTCGTGGAGGGTCAAGAAAAACTAATTCTAGGTGTAATATACCGACCTCCAGGCTTGGATCACGATAGAGGGAGACTTCTCTGGGACGAAATTGTTAGGGCTTCTGAACACAGTAACATAGTCATAGTAGGGGACTTTAACTTTAGTCAAATTGACTGGAATTCTTTGACAGGTAATCTAGAGTCCAGTGACTTTATGGAAACAGTTCAGGACTGTTTTCTGAAACAGAGCGTAACTGAGCCTACCAGGGGTAATAATTTGCTAGACCTAGTCTTGTCAAATAAGGAAACACTCGTGAATAATCTGGAGATCACTGAAGAGCTTGGCGCAAGTGATCACAAATCCATCACTTTTAGCATTAACTGGGAATGCAAGAATAATGATAATACAGTAAAAATCCCTGATTTTCGTTCTGCCGATTATAATGGACTTAGGGAACACCTGTCTAATCTTGATTGGAGTTACCTAGCTAATGATTTTATTAACGATGATCATACTAATGATTATAAAGGGATCTGCTTTTATGATTGTTTTCTTAATAATGTACATCGTGCCCAGAGTATATACATTCCCCAGAGAGAAATTAGGTCTAATAATAACGATCCCAAATGGGTTAACAGGAGGCTAAAGCATCTATTAGGGGAGAAAAGGGGAATTTATAGGCGCATCAGAAGAGGAGAGGTTAACCTTACTTACCATTATGTTCAGCTTAAAAGAGAAGTAAAAAAGGCGATTAGAAAGGCTAAACGTGACTATGAAATTAGAGTTGCTAATGAATCAAAGACTAATCCAAAGGGATTCTTTCAAGTGTATAGGACGAAGGTGAAGGAAAAAGTAGGACCTCTGAAAATTGGGAATGGACAGCTGACGGATAATGAACTGGAAATGTGCTCCTTATTTAATAACTTTTTTGTCAGTTTTTACACAGGAAGTTGTAAATGAGATTCCAGTAATCAACGATTACTTAGTTCCTGATGAATTTAAGTTAACTAATATTACTGTCACGAGGGACATGGTTATTAAACAGATAGACAAACTGAAGCAAAATAAGTCCCCGGGACCCGATGAGCTGTTTTCCAGGGTACTTAAGGAATGCAAGATGGAGCTTAGTCAGCCATTAACGAGTGTATTCAATGCGTCCATCCTTACCAGTGTTGTGCCAGAGTTGTGGAAGATGGCTAATGTGGTTCCTATATTCAAATCAGGGGATAAGTCCACTCCTTCAAATTACCGTCCAATAAGCCTGACATCTATAGTGGGCAAGTTATTAGAATCAATTATAGCTGACATTATCAGAAGTCACCTTGAAGAACATAACTTGATAAATGAATCTCAGCATGGATTCACGAGAGGTCGTTCCTTCCTGACAAACTTACTGACGTTCTTCAATAGAACATTTGAGGCAGTTGACAGCGATAAGGAATATGATATTGTTTATTTGGATTTTAGTAAAGCTTTCGATAGAGTACCTCACAAGAGACTCTTAAGAAAAGTGGCAGCTCATGGTATAGGAGGTAAAGTTCTAGCATGTATTGAGGCATGGCTAACCAATAGAAAGCAGAGAGTTACCATTAATGGAGTGAAATCTGAATGGGGATTAGTCACTAGTGGCGTTCCACAAGGATCAGTTTTAGGCCCTCTCTTGTTCATAATTTACATTAATGACCTTGATGAAGGGATTACGAGTGACATGAGTAAATTTGCTGATGATACAAAGATAGGCCATATAATTCACTCTGAGGAGGATATCAATGAACTCCAGGACGATTTGGACAAATTAATGTCTTGGTCTGAAAAATGGCAGATGAAGTTCAATGTGGATAAGTGTAAGGTACTTGGCCTTGGTAATGAAAATAACCCTCGAAGCTATAATCTAGGTGAAGTAGAGCTTGATCATATAGAATGTGAAAAAGACTTGGGAGTCATGGTAAGCAGAAATCTAAAGCCAAGACAGCAGTGCCTTAGTGTGCGCAACAAGGCCAACAGATTACTTGGATTCATCTCAAGAAGTATAAGTAACAGAAGTCCAAAAGTTATTTTGCAGCTCTATACATCACTAGTGAGGCCTCATTTAGATTATGCTGCTCAGTTTTGGTCTCCTTACTACAGGATGGATATAGACTCATTAGAGAGCATACAGAGAAGAATGACTAAAATGATTTACTGTGTAAGGAACCTCCCGTATGAAGATAGACTTAAAGCCTTAAATCTCCACTCTCTGGAGAGGCGTAGAACGAGAGGAGATATCATTGAAGTGTATAAGTGGATGACAGGCATAATCAAGGGAGATATTAATAAAGTACTGAGGGTATCGAACCAGGTAAGAACCAGGAATAATGGATATAAGTTGGATAAATTTAGATTTAGAAAGGACATAGGTAAGTACTGGTTTTCTAACAGAGTTGTAGATGCGTGGAACAGTCTTCCTAGTGGGGTGATAGAGGCTAGGACCTTGGGTAGCTTTAAGAAGAGACTGGACAAATATATGAGTGGGAGGGGCTGGGTTTGATTGGTGTCATTGGGTACGGGAGTTATTTCTTTGGTGGCTTTAGGTAGAGATCACTTTGATAAGGACCTGCCTCGTATGGGCCAGTAGGCCTTCTGCAGTGTTCCTACATTCTTATGTTCTTATGTTCTTATGAGTGCTCAAGGAAGGATGGATGAGAGAAGACACCTGCATAGATCTCTACAACCTTTCTTCAAGATTACAGGTTGGCTAAGGCTAACTTAAATGCTGCTCAAAACTCCATGAAACAGAGGTATGAATGAAATGCAAAGTTTTGCTCTTTCAGTCCAGGAGACAAGGTGCTGGTGCAGGAGCCTATACCTGGCCACACCTTAAAAGCTAGATTTATGGGACCCATTGGGATCATAAGTAAAATCTCTGATGTAAATTATGTTGTAGCTCCCTTTGATAAATCCTCGAAAAAATAAAATTTAACACATAAATTAGATTAAAATATTTAATTGTCCACACAAAGTCCCAGTAATGACTGTGTCCTCTGCCTCTGTAGACGACCCTGCTTCCTTGCACACCATTCCAGAAATTCAAGTTAAGCTTCCTAATTCTGGTGAGGCTGTCTAAAAATTAAATAATAATTCTAACTGCCCTCTTACAAACTTTCCCTGACATATTTACGGATGTGCCGACAAAATGTACCTTGGGATATCATGATGTAGATGTCCAAAACATTAAGCTTATTAAACTCTCCCCCTACAGAGCTAATTCTGAAAACAGATGTTGCCTCAGCAGAAGGTAGCATTTCCGTTAGAACATGGATTAGTGAACTGGTCATCCAGTCCATGGGCTTCACCGCTTATCCTTGTTAAGAAGTCTGTTAGAGGTTTTCGAATATGTACATATTACCATGAAGTGAATGAGGTCAATATTCCAGATTCCTACCTCTGCCACGTCTGGATGACGTAGTGGCCTTTGTGGATAAGGCTACTTTTGTTTCCAAATTAGATCTTCTTAAAGGTTACTATCATGTACCCTTGAGAGATAAGGTAATGGAAATCTCTGCCTTCGTAATTCCAGGAGGTCACTACCAATGTAATAGTAACCCCATTCGGAATATGGCAGTGTGTCTAGACAATATAGTAATAGTTTCTGATACATGGCACCAACATGTTTCCTGACTTAAAGCTCCCTTTGAGAAGTTTAAGAGTTTCCAGTTAACTGTTAATTTCTGTAAGTTATTTTTTGGCCAGTCTACTATTACTTTTTTGGGCCATGAAGTAGGTAATGGTAAATTAGCCCCTAAATTTGCTAAAATTCTTGCCATTAACAATTACCTTTTACCTTATGAAAGAAAATCCCTCAAGTGTTTCTTAGGGATGGTAGGTTTCTACAGACGATTCTGTATGAACTTTGCAGATGTTGTAGCCCCCTAACCTCACTAACCAGTCAGAAACAATAATTCCAATGTACCCCAGAGTGCCAAGAATCGTTTAAAAAAGTCAAACAGCTATTTTGTACTGAACCCATTCTCCTATCTCCCAAATTTTCAAAACCATTTGTATTACAGGTTGATGCAAGGGAATAAGGGGTAGGGGAATACTCCTACAAAATTCTGGAGAAGAGTGCTTGAAGCATGTGGCTTACTTCTCTGCCAAGTATCAGACTCACCAAAAGACTTACACCACCATTGAGAAAGAAGCCCTCATTCTGATACTTGCACTGGAACATTTCAAGGTGTACGTGGGGCAGTCCTTCCAAGTGGTCACAGTCTAAAGTGATCACAAGCCATTGATCTACTCCAACTCCATGAAAAACCACAACACACGTCTGATGAGATGGAGTCTCAGGCTATAACCTTACAATATTAAACTTGTACATATTGCTGGCAAGGAAAATAAGCTGCCTGATTCCCTTTCCTGTATTTAATTTAGGTCAGGATGTGTTAGGGACCATATGGGTAGCTTAGTTCTCCCCCCCCCCATCCTTCTTTAGAAAATGTTTTAATGTTGTTGGGTTTTTTTCTTTTTTTTTCTTTTTTTCTTTTGGTGAGGGAACATTCTGCTGCTGTCCGCAGGTGTCTTAAACCAATGTTAGCCCTATTGTCTGCTCTCTCACTATAGGACAGAGTTTGACTTTAAGTCTCGAGAAAAGTTGAGCCCTATCTAATGAGTTGAATGGTTGAGAGGGAAGGCAGTTCCATTATTGTTCAGTGCCATGGCGGCATGCTGCCAACGGAAGTACAGGCTTAGTCCTGGCTATTAGAGCCCTTTTGGGGTTGGGGGATGGCATGCACAGAGCACATTACAATTTATTCGGCGTATGTCACACTCTCATATAGACTGCTTCCAAACCAGTGAACTGGGTACTAAGGGTTTAATTATTAGGGTACCCATCATTAAATCAGTACCTTGGTTCATTGATGCTCTCTCTCTCTGGCTTTTGCTTTTGCCATTCTGTCACCGTCGTTTGGTACACTTACTATTCAATCTCTGTACACAGTGCACATAAGTGTACATACTTGTGTATATATGGTGAAGAAAATACAAGTCATGGTCTATCTACTGGGTTTGTTTTGCTACAAAACCCATTATGACCAGGTCACAGGCCATTCATAACCTGTGTTCATAATACACACATACACATTCACTCAGGCAAACACACATCATAAACAACTGCACAGAAATACATAAGTTTTTCATTTTGTGGTAACCCCCCCCCCCAAAAAAAAAAAAAAAAATAGTTTGCCAGAGAACAGGATGTAAAGCCAGAGGACTGGAGAATGAATCTGGGAAGAAAGATTGGGTAGCAGAGCTCATGAAAAAGGAACATGAGTGGGGAAGGAAGCTAGAAGAGCTTAACATGAAAATGGGGGAGATGATAGCTGCAGAGAGTAGAAAATGGGAGATAAAAGTCACAGCAGCAGAGGCTAAGTTACAGAGATTAAAAGAGGAACTGAATAATCTGAAAACAGCCTAAAGAACTAAAGAGCAATATGGACATGCCATCAGAAGCTGCTATCTCAATCACAGATGCGGGACTGTAGGAAACAAAGAAGTGAAACTGTATGAAGAGGTCCTATCAGACCATTATGGAGCCTGAGAAAAAAAGAGGATCACATCAGGAACAATGGAAGGGGACTGTAGATAATGAATGAGCTAAGCTATATGTAGAGGCTCTAACAGACCACATTGGTGCCCAGGGTAAGTTGAGAAGGGAAAATGACAGACCTTTGGGCCTAGGACAACACATAGTGAAGAGACTGAAGACAGGAAAGGTGCAATGGAGGCAACTAAATCGAATCAGGGGATACATAAGGATATGCAGTGGGAGAATGAAAGCGAGAGATAAGTCTTTGTTTATGGACTCCAGGAAGTTAAAGGGGAAACTTACAAAACAGGAAGACAAGGGGAGAAAGGGTGATTGAAAGCATCATGAAAGCAACAGGAGAAGGCGATATGACCCAGCTGGCAAATTTTCTGAGAATAGGGGGGTTTGCAAGAGGAAGAAACTGGTCAGTCAAAGTGATTTTCAGGCAGAATCAGCTAGAAACAGGATCCTGCAGGAGAAAGCACTAAGGGACCTCTCAGCACACCAGAGGGTGTATCTCGACCACAACAGAACAGGAGAAGTATGGCAGAAACTGAAAGAGAGGGTACAAAGATGAAAGGAGGAAAGAGAGGCAAGGATGGAGATGGACAGGAGAACCCAGGCTCAGGACGAAGATCAAATACAACTTCCCTCACAGCCATCTACAGAAGCCCTCCAACCCCGACAACCTCAATGCAACCAAGCATTCTAACCCTAAACCCACATGCCGTGATCATTGCCCCCACCCACTTCATTACATTATTATTATTATTAATATTATTATTACTACTACTACCAGCAAACCAGCCACCAACACTAAGATTACCATCCAAACCACTCACTATAACCACCATAACAGTAACTACCAGCACCACACACACACACACACACACACACACACGCGCACACACACACACACACACACACACACACAAACACACACACACACACACCCACACACACACACACACACACACACACACACACACACACACACACACACACACACACACACACACACACACACACACAGGAGCTTGGACTCGACCCCTGCAACCTCAACTAGGTGAGTACACACACATACACACACACACACACTCATACACACACACACACGCACACGCACACACACACACACACACACACACACACACACACACACACATACACACACGCACACACACACACACACACACACACACACACACAGGAGCTTGGACTCGACCCCTGCAACCTCAACTAGGTGAGTACACACACATACACACACACACACACTCATACACACACACACACGCACACGCACACACACACACACACACACACACACACACACACACACACACACAAACACACACGCACACACACACACACTCACACACACACACACACACACACACACAGGAGCTTGGACTCGACACCTGCAACCTCAACTAGGTGAGTACACACACATACACACACACACACATACACACACACACACACACACGCACACACGCATACAAAAGTTTGCAACAAGGCTAGTTCCAGAGTTCAGGGGAATGTCGTACGAGGAAAGGTTGAGGGAAATCGGACTGACGACACTGGAGGACTGGAGGGTCAGGGGAGACACGATAACGACATAAAAAATACTGTGTAGAATAGATAAGGTGGACAGAGACAGAATATTCCAGAGAGGAGACACAGAAACAAGGGGTCACAATTGGAAGCTGAAGACTCAGACGAGTCACAGGGATGTTAGGAAGTATTTCTTTAGTCATAGAGTCGTCAGGAAGTGGAATAGCCTAGCAAGCGATGTAGTGGAGGCAAGTACAATACATAGCTTTAAGACGAGGTACGACAAAGCTCAGGAAGCAGAGAGAGTGAGAGAGAGGACCTAGTAGCGATCAGTGAAGAGGGGGGGCCAGGAGCTGAGTATCGAACCCTGCAGCCACAATTAGGTGAGTACACACACACACACACACACACACACACACACACACACACACACCACCGCCACCACACAAACAACCACCGCACAGCACCACCACACAAATTACCACCACACAACACCACCAGCAAACAACACCACCACACAAATTACCACACACATTCAACATCACACACCTCATCACCCCACAATCCACCACTACCACACACACATCACACAAACCACCAGGCAACACCACACAACCTACTACACAAACTACCATACACAAAACACCACCACACACATCATCATCCAGCAATTTACCACTACCACACACACTCAACACCACCACACACACCACCACCCCGCAATCCACCACTACCACACACACTCAACACCACCACACACACCACCACCCCGCAATCCACCACTACCACACACACTCAACACCACCACACACACCACCACCCCACAATCCACCACTACCACACACACTCAACACCACCACACACACCACCACCCCACAATCCACCACTACCACACACACTCAACACCACCACACACACCACCACCCCGCAATCCACCACTACCACACACACTCAACACCACCACACACACCACCACCCCACAATCCACCACTACCACACACACAACACCACCACCCCACAATCCATCAGTACCACACACTCAGCACCACCACACACAATCCATCACTACCACACACACTCAACACCACCACCCCACAATCCATCACTACCACACACTGAACACCACCACACACACCATACCCCACAATCCACCACTACCACACACTCAACACCACCACACGCACCACCATCCCACAATCCACCACTACCACACGCTCCACTACCCCACAATCCACCACTACCACACACACTCAACACTATCACACACCACCACCCCACAATCCACCACTACCACAAACTGAACACCACCACACACACCACCACCCCACAATCCACCATTACCACACACTCCACTACCCCACAATCCACTACTACCACACACACACTCAACACCACCACACAACACCACAATCCCACAATCCATCACTATCACACACTCAACACCACCACACACACCACCACCCCACAATCCACCACTACCACACACTCCACTACCCCACAATCCACTACTACCACACGCATTCAACACCACCACACAACACCACCACCCCACAATCCATCACTACCACGCACTCAACACCACCACACAACACCACCACCCCACAATCGACCACTACACACAACACCACCACACAATATCACTACACACAACACCACCACACAATACCACTACACACAACACCACCACTCAACAGCACTACACACAACACCACCACACAATACCACCACACACAACACCACCACACAATACCACCACACACAACACCACCACACAATGCCACTACACACAACACCTTCTCACCAACATATGTACATCTCACACTAATAATAACCTAGATAATTACCCGCTACACTTATTATATCTTTCGATAGCTTACCGGTAATCGAAGTGTCGGATAATTAACATATAGGTCCGCTGCGCACCACCAGGAGGAGATAATGAAACTGATCTCCGGCGCCATTACTGTTTCTGTTTGGTTTTCAGATTTTGATGGAATTTTTTTATTGATTTCTGTTTGCATTAATTACTGTCATTACGTTCCCTGAAAAATATGCTTGAAAGAGAGAGAGAGAGAGAGAGAGAGAGAGAGAGAGAGAGAGAGAGAGAGAGAGAGAGAGAGAGAGAGAGAGAGAAAGAGAGAGAGAGAGAGCGAGAGAGAGAGAGAGAGACAAACAGTCAGACAGACAGACAGACAGAGAGGGGGGGATGAGGTGGGTGGAAAGCCTCGTCAATCATCAACTGATAAACTACACGCCTCCCCTGAGTTGAAGGTTAATCGTTGAGGGTGAAACACTTTACCCTGGGGTTGAGGAGGATTGATGGAGGGAGAGGTGGGTTGTGAGAGAGTGTGGGCTGGCCTGATGGATGGGCTGCACGATACCCAGTCCATCATCAACTCTCACAACCTCATCTCCAGAGTCAGCATCTCTCTCTGTCTCACTCTCTCTCTCTCATACACACTCCTATAATAATAATAATAATAATAATAATAATAATAATAATAATAATAATAATAATAATAATAATGTTGCAATTACATATTGTTGTTGACGTTTTTGTTGTTAGTGATATAGTGTAGTGGTACTTGTATAATAACACCAGCAGCAGCAGCAGCAGCAGCAGCAGCAGCAGCAGCAGCAGCAGCAGTAGTAGTAGTTGTAATAATGATAATAGTAGTAGTAATAGTAACAGTGTATTAGTAGAAGTAGTAGTGGTCGTATTAGTAGTGGTAGTAGTAGCAGTAGTAGCAGTAGAAGTAATGGTAGTAGTAGTACTGTTGTAGTATTAGTACTGTTGTAGTATTAGTAACTGTAGTATTAGAGTAGTAGTAGTAGTTGTAATAATATTAGTAGCAATAGTAGTAATAATATTGGTAGTACTGGTCGTAGTATTAGTTGTAATAGTAGTAGCAGTAGTAATAGTTATAACAGTAGTAATAGTATTAGTAGTAGTAACAGTTATAGCAGTAGTAATAATAGTGGTAGAAGTAGAACAGTGGTAGTAGTAGCAGTAGTAGCAATAATAGTGATAGTCGTGGTAGCAGTAGTAGTAATAATAGTGATAGTAGTAGCAGTAGTGGAGAGAGTGTGTGGATCACAGACTACCAGGGAAGGATAAACACACTTGTCTTAGTACAGTCTTCATGTGCTGTTATCTTGCCTAAATAACTGTTTATATCTTGATGAAGATAACTAGCAAGTGTCTCTGATACAACATCTTGGTGAAGATAACTAGCAAGTGTCTCTGATATAACATCTTGGTGAAGATAACTAGCAAGTGTCTCTGATACAACATCTTGGTGAAGATAACTAGCAAGTGTCTCTGATACAACATCTTGGTGAAGATAACTAGCAAGTGTCTCTGATATAACATCTTGGTGAAGATAACTAGCAAGTGTCTCTGATACAACATCTTGGTGAAGATAACTAGCAAGTGTCTCTGATACAACATCTTGATGAAGATAACTAGCTAGTGTCTCTGATACAACATCTTGATGAAGATAACTAGCAAGTGTCTCTGATACAACATCTTGGTGAAGATAACTAGCTAGTGTCTCTGATACAACATCTTGGTGAAGATAACTAGCTAGTGTCTCTGATACAACATCTTGGTGAAGATAACTAGCTAGTGTCTCTGATACAACATCTTGGTGAAGATAACTAGCTAGTGTCTCTGATACAACATCTTGGTGAAGATAACTAGCAAGTGTCTCTGATACAACATCTTGGTGAAGATAACTAGCAAGTGTCTCTGATACAACATCTTGGTGAAGATAACTAGCAAGTGTCTCTGATACAACAAACTTCGCCTCTCATCCTTGTGCTGTCAGAATAACGTAATACGGAAAGACAGCGCATCATCTGGGTTGTGATAACCCACAAACAGCCTGGTTGACCAGCCGCTCAGAAGGGACAGTAGAGTCCTGGAAATCAGTCACAGGTCAAGCACAGGTAAAACCCACCAGGTGCTGCCTACGTACGACTGAACACAATGTTTCTTTCCCTTTAACGTTTAATAATATTGAGAAACATAGTGAGGCGTCAGAGTGTATATAACAACGTTTCGCTCACACTTAACTTAACTTAAGTCTATCGGAGTTAGGGTAATGGCGGAAATCTGGCATACATTGATTGAGTTTTGAGGCTCATTCATGAAAAAAATAATTTGGATTGTCGATCTATAGACTGATTAGTGGCTCGCTAAACACAGAGTTGTATTGCGATTTCAGTATCTCACTCATGTCTTTGTTGTCATCTGTGTAAGTCCCATCTTGTCTGAGTAAGAGCCCGATACTAGATGTGGTATTTGCCTCGTTTTTGGCATAGAAATATAAATATTTCGAATTTCTTTCAATTTCACTTATTGCTTTTAGCTCTTCTTGTCTCTCCTGGATCCTGTATGAGTCCTTTAACTTATGCTTGATACTTTCCATTTCCTTGGTCAGTGCTTCCTTCTGTGTATTAGATAATCTAGCGTTCTTGAGGAACTCAGTGATTCTTTGTCATCTTCTGCAGAGGGAGCATCTTTATCTTTCCAGTTTACTTCTCTTCTTTCTTAGGGGAATATGTCAATAAAGGATCACATTATACTGCATATGTGTCTATATTCCCTCTAATAGATCATACATTAGAAAACTTTGTTAACTACACCTAGATATAGGAAAATTCACTTTACGTTAATTTAGAAAACAAAATTTTTCAAATTTTTCCTCGGAAGAGAACTAAGGTCGGGCAGAAATCAACGAATTGTAATGAATGGGAAAAGTCAGTCTTATCTGGAAGACATGGTGAGATGACATTATCAAGTGTGTGAGTGCTTGAGTGTCAGAGTTCGTCAGTGTGTGAGTGCTTGAGTGTCAGAGTTCGTGAGTGTGTGAGTGCTTGAGTGTCAGAGTTCGTGAGTTTGTGAGTGCTTGAGTGTCAGAGTTCGTCAGTGTGTGAGTGCTTGAGTGTCAGAGTTCGTGAGTGTGTGAGTGCTTGAGTGTCAGAGTTCGTGAGTGTGTGAGTGTTTGAGTGTCAGAGTTCGTGAGTGTGTGAGTGCTTGAGTGTCAGAGTTCGTGAGTGTGTGAGTGCTTGAGTGTCAGAGTTCGTGAGTGTGTGAGTGCTTGAGTGTCAGAGTTCGTGAGTGTGTGAGTGCTTGAGTGTCAGAGTTCGTGAGTGTGTGAGTGCTTGAGTGTCAGAGTTCGTGAGTGTGAGAGTGCTTGAGTGTCAGAGTTCGTGAGTGTGTGAGTGCTTGAGTGTCAGAGTTCGTGAGTGTGTGAGTGCTTGAGTGTCAGAGTTCGTGAGTGTGAGAGTGCTTGAGTGTCAGAGTTCGTGAGTGTGAGAGTGCTTGAGTGTCAGAGTTCGTGAGTGTGTGAGTGGTTGAGTGTCAGAGTTCGTGAGTGTGTGAGTGCTTGAGTGTCAGAGTTCGTGAGTGTGTGAGTGCTTGAGTGTCAGAGTTCGTGAGTGTGTGAGTGCTTGAGCGTCAGAGTTCGTGAGTGTGTGAGTGCTTGAGTGTCAGAGTTCGTGAGTGTGTGAGTGCTTGAGTGTCAGAGTTCGTGAGTGTGTGAGTGCTTGAGCGTCAGAGTTCGTGAGTGTGAGTGCTTGAGTGTCAGAGTTCGTGAGTGTGCGAGTGCTTGAGTGTCAGAGTTCGTGAGTGTGTGAGTGCTGGAGTGTCAGAGTTCGTGAGTGTGTGAGTGCTTGAGTGTCAGAGTTCGTGAGTGTGTGAGTGCTTGAGTGTCAGAGTTCGTGAGTGTGTGAGTGCTTGAGTGTCAGAGTTCGTGAGTGTGAGAGTGCTTGAGTGTCAGAGTTCGTGAGTGTGTGAGTGCTTGAGTGTCAGAGTTCGTGAGTGTGAGAGTGCTTGAGTGTCAGAGTTCGTGAGTGTGTGAGTGCTTGAGTGTCAGAGTTCGTGAGTGTGTGAGTGCTTGAGTGTCAGAGTTCGTGAGTGTGTGAGTGCTTGAGTGTCAGAGTTCGTGAGTGTGTGAGTGCTTGAGCGTCAGAGTTCGTGAGTGTGTGAGTGCTTGAGTGTCAGAGTTCGTGAGTGTGTGAGTGCTTGAGTGTCAGAGTTCGTGAGTGTGTGAGTGCTTGAGTGTCAGAGTTCGTGAGTGTGTGAGTGCTGGAGTGTCAGAGTTCGTGAGAGTGTGAGTGCTTGAGTGTCAGAGTTCGTGAGTGTGTGAGTGCTTGAGTGTCAGAGTTCGTGAGTGTGTGAGTGCTTGAGTGTCAGAGTTAGTGAGTGTGTAAGTGCTTGAGTGTCAGAGTTCGTGAGTGTGAGAGTGCTTGAGTGTCAGAGTTCGTGAGTATGTGAGTGGTTGAGTGTCAGAGTTCGTGAGTGTGTGAGTGTTTGAGTGTCAGAGTTCGTGAGAGTGTGAGTGCTGGAGTGTCAGAGTTCGTGAGGGTGTGAGTGCTTGAGTGTCAGAGTTCGTGAGTGTGTGAGTGCTTGAGTGTCAGAGTTCGTGAGTGTGAGAGTGGTTGAGTGTCAGAGTTCGTGAGAATGTGAGTGGTTGAGTGTCAGAGTTCGTGGGTGTGTGAGTGCTTGAGTGTCAGAGTTCGTGAGTGTGTAAGTGCTTGAGTGTCAGAGATCGTGAGTGCTTGAGTGTCAGAGTTCGTGAGTATGAGAGCGCTTGAGTGTCAGAGTTCGTCAGTGCGTGAGTGCTTAAGTGTCAGAGTTCATGAGTGTGTGAGTGCTGGAGTGTCAGAGTTCGTGAGTGTGTGAGTGCTTGAGTGTCAGATCTCGGGAGTGTGTGAGTGCTTGAGTGTCAGGGTTCGTGAGTGTGTGAGTGCTGGAGTGTCAGAGTTCGTGAGTGCTTGAGTATCAGAGTTCGTGAGTGTGAGAGCGCTTGAGTGTCAGAGTTCGTGAGTGTGTGAGTGCTTGAGTGTCAGAGTTCGTGAGTGTGAGAGTGCTTGAGTGTCAGAGTTCGTGAGTGTGTGAGTGTTTGAGTGTCAGAGTTCGTGAGAGTGTGAGTGCTGGAGTGTCAGAGTTCGTGAGGGTGTGAGTGCTTGAGTGTCAGAGTTCGTGAGTATGTGAGTGGTTGAGTGTCAGAGTTCGTGAGTGTGTGAGTGCTTGAGTGTCAGAGTTCGTGAGTGTGTAAGTGCTTGAGTGTCAGAGATCGTGAGTGCTTGAGTGTCAGAGTTCGTGAGTATGAGAGCGCTTGAGTGTCAGAGTTCGTTAGTGCGTGAGTGCTTAAGTGTCAGAGTTCATGAGTGTGTGAGTGCTGGAGTGTCAGAGTTCGTGAGTGTGTGAGTGCTTGAGTGTCAGATTTCTTGAGTGTGTGAGTGCTTGAGTGTCAGGGTTCGTGAGTGTGTGAGTGCTGGAGTGTCAGAGTTCGTGAGTGGGAGAGTGCTTGAGTGTCAGAGTTCGTGAGTATGTGAGTGTGTATGTGAGTGGTTGAGTGTCAGAGTTCGTGAGTGTGTGTGTGCTTGAGTGTCAGAGTTCGTGAGTGTGTGAGTGCTTGAGTGTCAGAGTTCGTGAGTGCTTGAGTGTCAGAGTTCGTGAGTGTGAGAGCGCTTGAGTGTCAGAGTTCGTGAGTGTGTGAGTGCTTGAGTGTCAGAGTTCGTGAGTGTGTGAGTGCTTGAGTGCCAGAGTTCGTGAGTGTGTGAGTGCTTGAGTGTCAGAGTTCGTGAGTGTGTGAGTGCTTGACTGTCAGAGATCGTGAGTGTGTGAGTGCTTGAGTGTCAGAGTTCGTGAGTGTGTGAGTGCTTGAGTGTCAGAGTTCGTGAGTGCTTGACTGTCAGAGTTCGTGAGTGTGTGAGTGGTTGAGTGTCAGTGTTCGTGAGTGTGTGAGTGCTTGAGTGTCAGAGTTCGTGAGTGTGTGAGTGCTTGAGTGTCAGAGTTCGTGAGTGTGTGAGTGCTTGAGTGTCAGAGTTCGTGAGTGTGACAGTGCTTGAGTATCAGAGTTCGTGAGTATATGAGTGGTTGAGTGTCAGAGTTTGTGAGTGTGTGAGTGCTTAAGTGTCAAAGTTCGTGAGTGTGTGAGTGCTTGAGTGTCAGAGTTCGTGAGTGTGTGAGTGCTTAAGTGTCAAAGTTCGTGAGTGTGAGAGTGCTTGAGAGTCAGAGTTCGTGAGTATGTGAGTGTGTATGTGAGTGGTTGAGTGTCAGAGTTCGTGATTGTTTGAGTGCTTGAGTGTCAGAGTTCGTGAGTATGTGAGTGCTTGAGTGTCAGAGTTCGTGAGTGCTTGACTGTCAGAGTTCGTGAGTGTGTGAGTGCTTGAGTGTCAGTGTTCGTTAGTGTGTGAGTGCTTGAGTGTCAGAGTTCGTGAGTGCTTGAGTGTCAGAGT
Source organism: Cherax quadricarinatus (assembly GCF_038502225.1). Taxonomy (NCBI): domain Eukaryota; kingdom Metazoa; phylum Arthropoda; class Malacostraca; order Decapoda; family Parastacidae; genus Cherax; species Cherax quadricarinatus. Next base: position 31,123,729 of record NC_091296.1, read on the forward strand.
TCGTGAGTGTGTGAGTGCTAGAGTGTCAGAGTTCGTGAGTGTGAGAGCGCTTGAGTGTCAGAGTTCGTGAGTGTGTGAGTGCTTGAGTGTCAGAGTTCGTGAGTGCGTGAGTGCTTGAGTGTCAGAGTTCGTGAGTGTGTGAGTGCTTGAGTGTCAGAGTTCGTGAGTGTGTGAGTGCCTGAGTGTCAGAGTTCGTAAGTGTGTGAGTGCCTGAGTGTCAGAGTTCGTGAGTGTGTGAGTGCCTGAGTGTCAGAGTTCGTAAGTGTGTGAGTGCCTGAGTGTCAGAGTTCGTGAGTGTGTGAGTGCTTGAGTGTCAGAGTTCGTAAGTGTGTGAGTGCTTGAGTGTCAGAGTTCGTGAGTGTGTGAGTGCTTGAGTGTCAGAGTTCGTGGCTGTTTGAGTGCTTGAGTGTCAGAGTTCGTGAGTGTGTGAGTGCTTGATTGTCAGAGTTCGTGAGTGTGTGAGTGCTTGATTGTCAGAGTTCGTGAGTGTGTGAGTGCTTGATTGTCAGAGTTCGTGAGTGTGTGAGTGCTTGAGTGTCAGAGTTCGTGAGTGAAATTTGTACTGAAAAATAAAAACAAAACCACTCGACTCACGAAATCGTAATGACACGATTGCAAACAAACCATACCCCGGCCGGGATTGAACCCGCGGTCAGAGAGTCTCAAAACTCCAGACCGTCGCGTTGTTGACATTGTATTATAAATATTAATATTCTATATTCTGAGCTTGATGAGCTGCTAACATCGGCCGTCAGCACAAGAGCTGTCACCTCCACCTGCTGAGTTCTGGCTATGAGTGACTGTCAGCACTCACAATAGCCAGAGAGCTCTTACAATGTAGATATATATTCTGCGCCTAGACAGAACTGATCTGCCTCCCGTCACTCTCGTATATATACTGGCTTTCTTCCCTTCGCGCTTTCGTGTGACTTGTTAATGCTCCAAGTCAGACCAAAATGACATCAGAAATTTCTTTCTATATGCGGGTTATTTGTGTATGGGATGGATCAAATCTCTTTCAATCACACTGCATGAGCACTACTGGTTTAGTGCTCAGAGGAATATACATTTTTTATTAACACATCAGCCGTTTCCCACCGAGGCAGGGAGACCCGAAAAGGAACAAACACTTGCATCATCACTCACTCCATCACTGTCTTGCAAGAGGAGTGCCTATATGGCAGTTCGAAAAGTGCAACATATGTCCACCCTTCTTAAAGGCACTGTTCGTCCTCCTTCAGAGTGCAGGCACTGTACGTCCTCCTTCTGAGTGCAGGCACTGTACGCGCTCCTTCAGAGTGCCAGCACTGTAAGCCCTCTTTCAGAGTGCAGGCACTGTACGTCCTCTTTCAGAGTGCAGACACTGAACGGCCTCCTTCAGAGTGAAGGGACTGTACATCTTCCTTCAGAGTACAGGCACTGAACGGCCTCCTTCAGAGTACAGGCACTGAACGGCCTCCTTCAGAGTGCAGGCACTGCACGTCCTCCTTCAGAGTGCAGGCACTGTACACCCTCCTTCAGAGTGCAGGCACTGTACGCCCTCCTTCAGAGTGCAGGCGCTGTACACCCTCCTTCACAGTGCAGGCACTGCACGTCCTCCTTCAGAGTGTAGGCACTGCGCGTCCTCCTTCGGAGTGCAGGCACTGTACGCCCTCCTTCAGAGTGCAGGAACTGTACGTCTTTCTTCACAGTGCAGGTACTGCACGTCCTCCTTCAGAGTGCAGGCACTGCACGTCGTCCTTCAGAGTGCAGGTACTGTACACCCTCCTTCAGAGTAAAAGCACTGTACCCCCTCCGTCAGAGTGCAGGCACTGTACACCCTCCTTCAGAGTGCAGGCACTGTACGTCCTCCTTCAGAGTACAGGCACTGTACGCCCTCCTTCAGAGTGCGGGCACTGTACGTCTTCCTTCAGAGTGCAGGCACTGTACGCCCTCTTCACAGTGCAGACCCTGTACACCCTCCTTCAGAGTGCAAGCATTGTACCCCCTCCTTCAGAGTGCAGACACTGTACACCCTCCTTCAGAGTGCAGGTACTGTACGTCCTCCTTCAGAGTGCAGGCACTGTACGCCCTCCGTCAGAGTGCAGGCACTGTACATCCTCCTTCAGAGTGCAGGCACTGTACACCCTCCTTCAGAGTGCAAGCACTGTACCCCCTCCTTCAGAGTGCAGGGGCTGTACACCCTCTTTCACAGTGCAGGCACTGCACGTCCTCTTTCAGAGTGCAGGCACTGCGCGTCCTCCTTCAGAGTGTAGGCACTGCACGACCTCCATCAGAGTGCAGGCACTGTTCACCCTCCTTCAGAGTGCAGGCACTGTACCCCCTCCTTCAGAGTGCAGGCACTGTACGTCCTCCTTCAGAGTGCAGGCACTGTACACCCTCCTTCAGAGTGCAGGCACTGTACGTCCTCCTTCAGAGTGCAGGCACTGTACACCCTCCTTCAGAGTGCAGTCACTGTACACCCTCCTTCAGAGTGCAGGCACTGTACGTCCTCCTTCAGAGTGCGGGCACTGTACGTCCTAGTTCAGAGCGCAGGCACTGCAGGCCGGCAGGTTAACAATCTAACCACTAGTTTGGCAGGACAGTGAGCATGGTATTTTCTATTCTCAAAGCGTGATGATTGCTCTGAGCACAACTTATATGTTATATGAGCGACTGAGAGTTGTTTGGTAAGGGTTTTGCTGCACTGCCTTGACCATTTCATGTACTAAACAGGGCTCTCCAAACTTTTTACTACGAGGCCCACATTGTATAATTTACACATTTTCGCGGACCAAAGAAAAAAATTAGTCTTATAAATAAATACAAATGAATGAATAAGTTTTATTAGGATCCTTGTCTTAAATCAGCATGATATTTGTGGATTTTTTTTATAAATTTCCTAAATTCAGCATGTGTAAAAATGAATAATATAATACTTGTGTATTAAAATGTGATGCTGATTTGACCCTTCATGAAATTTTGTGTGAAAAAGGGTGTGCAGCGGCCGCGGAATGATACAGAGGGAGGAGGACACTATAGTGAATTAATGTGTGAACACTAATTGTGGTGAGACCGTCTAGTAACCCGACGTCATCGAAGCCATAATTAAATGGATCGGCCTCAAACTATAATTAATAAATACTGGAATGTTCCCTTTTGAAGAACAGTGACAAAGAATTTGCGGGGCCACCAGAATTAGGTGGTGATAGAGGAAATAATGAGGCGTCGCCATGCAACATATCCAGTATGTACACCATTAGTCCTTTCATTTAGATTTCTTGTTGGCCAGTAGGATTCTATTTGTTAGGAAGGCGTTGTGGGGTGATCCAACTATAATATAAATGGTAAGTGGTAATATAAATTTCTTAATTATATAACTTTTGGTACATGTGTGTCTGGTGTCAATTAGAAAATTCTTACCCTGTCTGTGTGTATTAGTGTTCCCATTAATCCTTTCTGGAGATCGTTTCCTTTAATTTTCATAGTCCACACAATTTTATAATTTACCATTATTGGTATTAATGTTTAATACTCCAATTATTAATTTAATATCAGGTCAAGCTTTGTTGTGAGAGTGGTGAAGGAGTGGGCATCGAAGGAGTGACAGTCCTGTGACCTACTGTGACTAAGTCCCACTTACCTCACACAAATTACTTACATGTAATAATTCAGGTAATACCCTGTAAACTTGATGCAGGTAATTTCTCACAATATGATTCAGAACAAAAGGTGAATGTGACAGTTACGAAGAAACAATACTGTGCTTACACTGATAAATTATATATAATGAGTAGAAATGTCAAACAAAAGCCATTGCTCTGACAGTGTAATCAATTACTGAACTGCAGATGAGAGAAGCTGACACAAGATTAATTTGCACAAGATTAATGGGAATGATGGAAGTGTTTTTTTTTTTTAACTTCAAAATATTACTGAACTGAGGTTTGAAGCTTGAGGAGCCAATTATTAAAATGGACTTCAAATGCTCATCAGATACAAAGGTACAAATGTACGTTGTAGCAAAAAATTGTACCAATCCACAAACAAATCACTTGAAATTTGGAAAATATTTAGGCTGTAAATATTTATATAACTGGATCAGATTTCCTTCTATATAGTTTTCTTTCATCATGTCATCTGACTGGAGATCAATAATTTCCATTTGCAACTAACTTGGCTGTGCTTCAACACTGAAGTCCAATGATTTTTAAAACAGCTTTATTTCATCTGTTTTTCCCTCAAGATCAGAAAATTGTTTCTGAAATTGTTTTTGCAAGTCATTAATGATTTTTGTTGCAAATGAAGATGGAAATTCTGCTTCACTTTTTTCATGACATTTTTCACAGCATTGCAAATGAACCAAGCTAGAAACCTTCACCTGTCCTTCAAATTAAATTTGTTTCACCTTGCAACTTCAGATTCAGTTAATTTATGTGATTTGTCACGTCTGCAAAAAATGCCAATTTGCAAAGTCAGTGAGCGTTTGATGAAAGTGGTTGGGGTTGATTCTTCCCTGTGAGAGATGAATCAATTTCCTTTCTGAGCTGTAAGAATCTTGATAGAACCTTTCCACAACTAAGCCACTGAATTACTGTATAATAAGGCAACTCAACGAACTCACAATCAGTTTCTTTCAGAAAATCACGAAACTGGTGATGATTAAGCCCGTGATATGAAATGACTTTGAGAATCCATCATCCTCTCAAGCTTCTATGATCTACATTATTGTGCGGTAATTAGGCAGGTCCACCTTGATGGCACATCATTGGAAACAGTATTATAATTGCTGTCGTTACTAAACACAGTAGTTACACTGCTAATTTCTTCACTACAATAAAGGTCATCGGTTAAATGCATATGGGGACTGTTTCTTCCTCACTACTTCCACTGTGTATCTCCAATTGTTCTGCCCCCCCCCCTCTCCCTTTCCTTCATTCCATCGACATGACAAGAAACAAGTGACACTCTATTTTCCTACTTCCTCTCCCAGCCTTTGATTTACACATTAATCCTTGTACTATATCACGGCAAACACTGCAGTGTTTTACCGATATTCAGTAACTATCTGCGATGGGCTTTCATTATTCACTATAATCCTTGCCCAGGGACTGTAATGTGTAGACAGAGTATACCCATGTTTTGCAAAAGCCTTTGACAAGTGCGATCATGGAGTAATATAGCCCAAAATGCGTGCTAAAGGGATAACTGGCAAAGTAGGCAGATGGATCTTTAACTTTCTTACCAATCTAATACAAAAAGTAGTGGTGGACGGAGTTAAATCGGAAGCCGCCACAGTAAAAGGCTCTGTCCCCACAGAGCAGAGTACTCGCCCCTATCTTGTTTTTCATCCTCATTTCAGACATAGACAGAGATGTAAACTATAGCAGCGTGTCATCCTTGGCAGACGATACTAGGATCTGCATGAGACTGCCATCTATTGAGGACACTGTTAATCTCCAAGAAGATATAAACCAAGTTTTCCAATGGGCAACGGAAAACAATATGATGTTCAATGAAGAAAATTTCCAACTACTCCTTTATGGAAAACTGACGGTAATTATAGCTAGAACTGAGTATAGTACAAACTCTAATCACACAATAGAGAGGAAAATTAATGTAATGGACCTGAGAGTGGTAATGTCTGAGGATCTCACCTTCAAGGATCACAACAGTGCCACGATCCCCTCTGAGATGAAAATGATAGGATGGATAATGAGAACGTTCAAGACAAGAGATGCCAAGCCAGTGATGATCTTTTCCAATAACATGTTCTCTCTAGGCCGCTGTACACTAGCATCTCCATTCATGGCAGGTGAAATCGCAGACCTAGAAAATGTACAGAAATCAGTAATAATGGATGCCTAGATACCCATTTTTACTGATGGGTGAACATTGACAACAGGCGTAAGGAAACACGCCCAATGTTCTCACCCTTTCCGGGAATTGAACCTAGACACCTTAGTGTGAAGTGAGAGGTTTGCCACCAGGCCACGGGGCACCGTGGGTCTTTGCCTGGCTTGTTAAAGAGAATAATAATGCTGTTGGAGTGTGAGCAAATAACATTTACGAAGGGGTTCAGGGAAACCGGCAGGCCGGACTTGAGTCCTGGAGATGGGAAGTACAGTGCCTGCACTCTGAAGGAGGGGTGTTAATGTTGCAGTTTAAAAACTGTAGTGTAAAGCACCCTTCTGGCAAGACAGTGATGGAGTGAATGATGGTGAAAGTTTTTCTTTTTTGGGCCACCCTGCCTTGGTGGGAATCGGCCAGTGTGATAATAAATAAATAAAAATCTGTTGCACTGAGATATATTATTGTTCATCCTGGGTAATACAAGTCGGAAGGTACTGTACTTAAATTAAAGTTATTGAAAGGCTTGTAAAGCAGCGAAACTTTGTAATTTATAGATCGATATTTTTCCAAGGGTAGCTGTGTCAGCAGTGTTGCCATTTCATATAAATAAATTTTTTATAAGACAAGATGAGCTCCCATGTCTTGAAGATAACTGTGTTTATCACCTGCTCCTAGGTGTTCATCACCTGCTCCTAGGTGTTCATCACCTGCTCCTAGGTGTTCATCACCTGCTCCTAGGTGTTCATCACCTGCTCCTAGGTGTTCATCACCTGCTCCTAGATGTTCATCACCTGCTCCTAGGTGTTCATCACCTGCTCCTAGGTGTTCATCACCTGCTCCTAGGTGTTCATCACCTGCTCCTAAGTGTTCATCACCTGCTCCTAAGTATTCATCACCTGCTCCTAGGTGTTTATCACCTAGGTGTTCATCACCTGCTCCTAGGTGTTCATCACCTGCTCCTAGGTGTTCATCACCTGCTCCTAGGTGTTCATCACCTGCTCCTAGGTGTTCATCACCTGCTCCTAGGTGTTCATCACCTTCTCCTAGGTGTTCATCACCTGCTCGTAGGTATTCATCACCTTCTCCTAGGTGTTCATCACCTGCTCCTAGGTATTCATCACCTGCTCCTAAGTGTTCATCACCTGCTCCTAGGTATTCATCACCTGCTCCTAAGTGTTCATCACCTGCTCCTAAGTGTTCATCACCTGCTCCTAGGTATTCATCACCTGCTCCTAAGTGTTCATCACCTGCTCGTAGGTATTCATCACCTGCTCCTAAGTGTTCATCACCTGCTCCTAAGTGTTCATCACCTGCTCATAAGTATTCATCACCTGCTCCTAGGTGTTTATCACCTTCTCCTAGGTGTTCATCACCTGCTCCTAGGTGTTCATCACCTGCTCCTAGGTGTTCATCACCTGCTCCTAGGTGTTCATCACCTGCTCCTAGGTGTTCATCACCTGCTCCTAGGTGTTCATCACCTTCTCCTAGGTGTTCATCACCTGCTCGTAGGTATTCATCACCTTCTCCTAGGTGTTCATCACCTGCTCCTAGGTATTCATCACCTGCTCCTAAGTGTTCATCACCTGCTCCTAGGTATTCATCACCTGCTCCTAAGTGTTCATCACCTGCTCCTAAGTGTTCATCACCTGCTCCTAGGTATTCATCACCTGCTCCTAAGTGTTCATCACCTGCTCGTAGGTATTCATCACCTGCTCCTAAGTGTTCATCACCTGCTCCTAAGTGTTCATCACCTGCTCGTAGGTATTCATCACCTGCTCCTAGGCGTTCATCACCTTCTCCTAGGTGTTCATCACCTGCTCCTAGGTGTTCATCACCTTCTAGGTGTTCATCACCTGCTCGTAGGTATTCATCACCTGCTCCTAAGTGTTCATCACCTGCTCCTAGGTATTCATCACCTGCTCCTAAGTGTTCATCACCTGCTCCTAGGTATTCATCACCTGCTCCTAGGCGTTCATCACCTTCTCCTAGGTGTTCATCACCTGCTCCTAGGTGTTCATCACCTGCTCCTAGGTGTTCATCACCTGCTCCTAGGTGTTCATCACCTTCTCCTAGGTGTTCATCACCTGCTCGTAGGTATTCATCACCTGCTCCTAAGTGTTCATCACCTGCTCCTAGGTATTCATCACCTGCTCCTAGGCGTTCATCACCTTCTCCTAGGTGTTCATCACTTGCTCCTAGGTGTTCATCACCTTCTCCTAGGTGTTCATCACCTGCTCGTAGGTATTCATCACCTGCTCCTAAGTCTTCATCACCTGCTCCTAGGTATTCATCACCTGCTCCTAAGTGTTCATCACCTGCTCCTAGGTATTCATCACCTGCTCCTAGGCGTTCATCACCTTCTCCTAGGTGTTCATCACCTGCTCCTAGGTGTTCATCACCTGCTCCTAGGTGTTCATCACCTGCTCCTAGGTGTTCATCACCTGCTCCTAGATGTTCATCACCTGCTCCTAGGTGTTCATCACCTGCTCCTAGGTGTTCATCACCTGCTCCTAGGTGTTCATCACCTGCTCCTAGGTATTCATCACCTGCTCCTAAGTGTTCATCACCTGCTCCTAAGTATTCATCACCTGCTCCTAGGTGTTCATCACCTGCTCCTAGGTGTTCATCACCTGCTCCTAGGTGTTCATCACCTGCTCCTAGGTGTTCATCACCTGCTCCTAGGTGCTCATCACCAGCTCCTAGGCTGAGGAACTCATTACCTCGTCCTCTACTGTCTTCTGTAAATATTTCTAGTCTTGACGTGGGAAACATCTACAAGTAAGGACACCCAGATTTTACATGTGTCCAATGCATCATCTTATCGATCTTGTATACCATATATTTCCTCACCCAACATAAGTAATGATCCTGGGTTATCTCTGCTTTGATCTCTTCGTCAACCAGACCCTGAAGGGAGGTTTAATCTCTCCTTCGTGTCCTTGAATTTCTGAGATATATGTAAGATTTTGTGTGATATCGCCTGATGTATAGTATACAGTTACAAGTAGTATGTGATTACTGGACTGAATATCATGAAATATATTACTCACAACCTTTGGGACAGCAATATGCTAAATTTAGCTTAAGATTTCACCTTTCAGTCATCGAAAGTTAATTTCTGGTTTTAGGAAAAAGGTTGCTAATACGTGGCTGTGTGATCTTTTTTTTTTTTTTGTTTCTCCTACACATACATTTAACTTCAATTCCAGACTGCTTATTGTCCCTGGCATCCGTCAGTAGCACTTCCAACTTCGACTGTCGGCATTTTTCTCGGCTATTAACACAGTCTTTCCTACGAGTCTTGGTCATCAACCTGTCCTTCAAATAGGGTTGCAGTTGTCGCATTATATTTCGTTGATCCCTAACACGTCTAGATCACACAAAGTGAATACAGTATTTGTTATTATTTTTTTTTATATTTTTATTTAAAATGACACAGTACAAGATATAAATAAATAAAAGAACACAATAATTAACCGTTTGCAAATACAATGACCCACCATCAACCCCATAACATACCTTAAGTGTTACATTCATATTGTATTAAAGGATATACCATCACCGAACAATGAAAAGAACAGGATAACACCTGCTCAGAAAATACATTAACAAAGTTTAAACCTACAATTCATGCCTGTTATACAGTACAATAAGACCCTCTTGCACAAAGTACACAGATGATATGATACAGCATACGAAGGATAAAATTATACATTACAATAATTAAACAAAAGACAAACCTAACCCTACAATAAAATTACAAAGACATACCACAATAATACTTCCCGCAAATAGCAGGAAACTCTTAACAGAATAAAGAGCGAGAGAGCTCCAGCACCGAACAAAAACATTAGCAAAAGCAAATTCACAATTTATGTCTGTGCACACACAAATCCCCCACAGCTCTGTACAATTAGACACCTTGCACAAAGTGCACACTAAATATCATACAACATACAAAAATTAAAATTATACAGAACATTAACTTAAACATTAGGCAAACCAAACCCTACAATAAACATTACACTGGTACATAACACAATGAAACTTCCCACATAAACACTGGGCAGGAAACACATACAAGTAAAAGACATAACATTATATATACAAGTACAACACATACAACTAACAAAATCCTAACATAAGGTATCAAAACTGTCAAGTTACAGGACATAAAATCCTTATCTCCCTATTTGAAACACAATAGTACAATATTGCTAAAATTAAATTGTGCAATGCATGGACATAAGAAAGTATATAACAATCCTAAATCTGGCATTGAATAAAACAATAACAGGAAGTACATGCAGCTAAATCTTTGACCTACATATATGCAATAAACAGCCCATACTATCGGACTCTTGACCTACTTAGCAAGCTTAACGTCCCCAAACACCTATTCCAAAGCAATTCAAAACACAACCTATGGACATGCTTAGTAACACAATGGACCAAATTCACATAAAGTATAAATGGTCACAAGGCCCATGACACATAAACCACCAGAACAGATGCCTAAGCCACCAATCCCTGACAGTTAATTCAATAATTATCCAATTACCAAAAAAAAAAAATCTATGTGATTTACATGTGGAACTAAACTGAAAACAGGGTGACTTTGACCGAATTAAAAGATGAATTAACTCGCAAGGAACACAAACAGGTCTCAAATTGAAGCCCTCACATACTCCACCCTTACATCACATACAACACAACCTCCACAACCTTACCATACCCACCATTCACCAAAGGAGACCAGCCCCTTGCCCGCCCCCATGATCCCGGAGGAGTTTCGCCACAGAGAGGTTACGATAATCCTCCGAGAAACTGGACTCCCAACGCCCCCCATAGATTAATCTATTCCTACACATTGTTCTATAGAACCTAGCTGCTAATGCTTTTATCCTCAACTGACCTTGAACCTCCCTCATTCCCCAAGAAACATGCAAATAATCCACCATAACATACATCAAAGCCCTTCCCACTGCTCCTGATACCCCACTAACATCCATCGACAAGGTTCTAAGAAACGACCAACTCCCCCCCAACAGCCTGATACCCGCCATCCAGACCCTCACCCCCCCTAAGACGAGCAAAAATATACCACATGATAGGCGGTATCCTCCTCCCCACAGAACAAGCATGCTTGGATGCTACTACCCCCATGAGGAAACGGTATACCAACTCCCTGACCCTTACTGGTATCCTAAGCAGCCTGAACTCCCTCCATATCACCTGCCAGTTATACATGGGGTACACGGCAACCCCCTGTAAGACACCCCATCCCCACACCACACCCACCAACGTTTTAACCCTCAATATTGAAATCTGTCGCACTGTTAATAAGATCTTCAGCAAATCCTCCCAATCCCTCAAGTCCCTGCCGCTCCACCAGTTTCTAGCATCCCTCATCACCCTATCCACCCTAACACCCCCTCCCCCCACCCTAATATACCTCTGCTTAATATATAAGGCCATCACCCTAGGCCCCAAAGCCAACAATCCTAGCTCCCCCCGTTTTACATCCATCATAACCACCTCCTTAGATAACCAGGCCCTCCCAAACCCCCACACAAACCTCAAAACCCTCCTCTGTATTTCCTGAATGTCCTGCGCCCACAAAGGGAACACATCTGCCACACCCCATACCTTACTATACACAAGCGAGTTAATAAACAAAACCCTCTGCTGTAACGCCACTTCGCTAACCCTCAAACCTCCCAGAACCCTACTCGTGACTAGTTCACAGTTGATCCTCCTGCAATCCTGCACCTGTGCCATATACCAAATCCCACAAACGCTAAGTCTGTTACCAACTGTCCATCCCATCTCCTCCCTCAATCTCCCCCCAATGTGCTCTATAAAAATCCTTATATAAACCATCTATTCCTGGTGCCTTTCCCTGACTCAACCCTTGCACCACCTCCCCCACCTCTGCCTCCGTAATGCTGCCCTCCAACATGTCCCTGTCCCCCTGCCCCAAACCCAGATGTACTCCGATAACCCCAAATTAATCTAACCCAACAACCCCCTCCATCCTCTTTCATTTCTCCCGAAACCAATAATGTGCGTACCTACTGATACTGTCTGTATCAGAAAGACCCTGACCCTGCACATAACCCCCCACCACTAAATGTGTCACAGTAGTCCTCAACTGTCTGTCCTTGAATTTCCTTAGTACATACCTGAATGGCCTGTCACCTTTTAAGACATCCTCCAAGCCCGCCCTGACTCAGAGTGCATCAAACCGTTTGTTATGAATCTCCACTAAACGACTTCTAAGTTCCCCCATAACACCACTCACACCTTCCCTACCCCCCCATAACAATCATTCAACTGCCCCTCTAAGTAATTCTGCAGGCCAAACCGCCAACATGCCCGTTCCCTGTCACGTGCCTTGAAAAATTTCGCTATCTCCACCTTTGCATACAACTCCCACCAATCTAGCAAATTCACATCCTCATCCCTAGCCTCCCAAAAAACTTTCCACCAGTCCTGAAAGGACAAACCTAGATCCTCTTCCTGTAAAAGCCGCACATTCAATTTCCAATAACTCGGAAATATGCGCAGAATACCATCTACCCTAAGGTCAGCCAACACTGCCCTGTGATCAGACAAACCCACGTCAATAGTCCTAACCCTCTCCACACCCATCCCCTGCATAACATAAATCCTATCCAACCGTGCTTCATAACTCCCGTGCACATAAGTGTGTTCCACCTGATGCCCCCCCTGCCCACCACATCAACCACCCCAACATCCCATAAAGCATCCCTTAAAACACTCAACACACACCCTGCACCCCTCGGTCTCACATCTCCATGCCGAATCACACAATTCCAATCTTCTCAAACTATCGAAATAGCAGGTAGACCCCTGAGATAGTAGAACAAAACTTCCCTAACAAAGTCTGCTTTTACCTTCATGTTACTAATTGCTGGCATATAAACCCCCACAAAACATACCCTCCCCTCCCCCCAATACCCATCCACCCTCCCCCCACCTCCCACCCCATGACAGCCACTCCTCCTTTAAAATGCAAAGCCAAACTTACAAACATCTTATATCCCCTCAGTTGCAACTCACATCCTGACTATGGTTGTGCTCCTGCAAGAAACAAACATCCATGTCATACCTTCTCAAAACCCACTCCAGCCACACCCTTTTGACCTCATTCTTGAGACCATTAACGTTTAAAGTCACACCTGAATGTTCAAGGAAAGGCAGCTTACCTCTGTGCCGCTGTGGTTTGCTCTCACTCCCTTTTAAGCTGTCCACACTCTTCTTACCATTCTTCCTAATCAGGCCCCCCACCTCCCTTGCCCCATCCCACCCGATTTCCCCTGTGCACCCCCCCCCCGTCCCTGTAGTGGTTTTCCCTACCACATCTGCCCATACTTTCTTACCTGGTCTCTGCCCAGTTGTCAATACTTCGTCCAATTCAGACCACCCCACAGGCTGCTTCCTAGAGCTACCACCCAAACTCACATCATCATCAGGTACATCCTCCTGATGTACCTCAGCTACCACAACTGTTTCCTGGCCTTGCCCACCCAAGACCTCCACTTTTCCCTGCAGCCCTTCCACCTTCTGCACATCACTGGACCTTCCATCCAGGTCCTCGCCGACCAAAGCATCCTCCAAAAAATCCTGTAGCACAGTCTCCAATAACACCTCCTGCGTCGACGTTTCCCCCCTCCTTCTCCACCACAGTGCTTGGTGGAACCTCACTAGCCACCTCTGGGAGTGTGACACACGTCCCCAACAGGTCCCCCTCATTCTCCACCTCCTCACTCCAGAGAGCCTTCCGCTGTCCATCCATCCCATTCCGTTTCCACCGTACTCAGCTGTCGTTCCTCCTCCAAAAGGGTTGGCACACTTGGGGCAGCCCTATGTACACATTGCGCCGCCATGTGCTCGTACCAATCACAAAGACGGCACGTCCTCCTTTGCCCTGTGTAATGCACATAGACTTGAGTTCTGTATCCCGTCAACAGAACATATGAAGGTATAGGCCTCCTCAACGTCATCTTTAGGGTGTAGGAACCTTCCGGGAGGCCTACATATGGGCCATCCCTCCACACCCCCCTCTAGCCTCATGAACAACACAGTAGTTTCTGAAGACGTCCTCAATTCCAAACTGCATCGCTTCAAACGGTACATTCCGTACCCTAACCCATGTGAAGCATGTAGACACATCATGCATACACACCTCCACCATCGAGTTAAGGCACATCCTTCGTTCCTGGTATTCAGCTACCATACTACTGTAGAAACTGGCCCTCGTAAACTTCACGAAGACTCTTCTCAAACCATTGAGGGCAACACCGTACAGTTCCTCATTAGGGATGCCGTAGAGGTCTCTAATGATAGCTGAAAGCACATTCATCGTAGCAGTGCTCAACGAACCCCGTATCAGCTCGATGCAAACAGTATTGACCCTTCTGCCGGCACGATCCGCCATCTTGAAACTAACAGGAAAACTGCGCAGAAACCAACTGATTCAGGAGCATCTGCGCAGCAGGTCCACACAGCCCGAGAGCGATGAGGACAATGTTATTATTGGTTAGTTTAGGATAAATTAGCTCAGAGTGAATGGTGAGGTAAACGGGTGGTTCAAGTCAGCCAGCACGACGTTCTCTTATGTCATGATGACCAGTTGTGTGGTAGTGTGGATAACCAGTTGTGTGGTAGTGTGATGATAACCAGTTGTGTGGTAGTGTGATGATAACCAGTTGTGTGGTAGTGTGATGATAACCAGTTGTGTGGTAGTGTGATGATAACCAGTTGTGTGGTAGCGTGATTATAACCAGTTGTGTGGTAGTGTGATCATAATCAGTTGTGTGGTAGTGTGATGATAACCAGTTGTGTGGTAGTGTGATGATAACCAGTTGTGTGGTAGTGTGATCATAACCAGTTGTGTGGTAGTGTGATCATAACCAGTTGTGTGGTAGTGTGATCATAACCAGTTGTGTGGTAGTGTGTTCATAACCAGTTGTGTGGTAGTGTGATCATAACCAGTAGTGTTAACTAGTGTGATGGAGGAGTGGCGAGAAATAACCACTGCTTTAACTTGGACTCAAGGGTCTGATTATTATTACTACTGTTACTACCACCACCACTACTACTACTACTACTACTACTACTACTACTACTACTTCTGCTACTACTACTAAAGGTCACACACACTAACAGCGTGAGCTCACAGTTGATATACTGGGACAGTATATGTCTTCATCATTGTTCGTGACTCTACAGTTATAACTTCGATGCTGTGCAACAATTGCAATTGAAGTGTATGATATAAATGACCACTTTTATCTGGAGGAAATTTCTCTGCTCTTCCTATACATTGTGTTTTGTTCATTGTTACACCAGTCTTGCCACAATATACTTCTGTTACTGTGATGATTCTCTTATCTGACTTCACACTATGTTATGAATTATATTCCTCTGTAAATAAATAACAAAATTTTCTTAAACTGTAAAAGAAGTAGTTGCTGTAAGAGAACAATTAGTTACTAAGTCTGAATAGTTTATCAGACCACCTGGGTGATTTAGTGAGTGATCCCCAGTTTCACTATAACACCGCTAATTGGGAGACTCTCACAACATGAACTCTTGTTGTCAAGCAATCTAGCTAGGACATTCAAAGTGCAGACAAGTTGAGCGGAGATATGCTAGCAGCTGTTGCGTCCAACCAGCAACACTGCCCATCTCAAAGCACTTAATTAACACTTCTTATCGTAGTGGCTCTCCGCCTCACTGCCACGATTAACACTAAATACTAGTGTATTTGCAGCAAGGCACAAGATGACTAACACCGAATACTCTAACAGCTCAGCATAACAACAATTTGCAATTTCTTAGTGCCATGTACAACACCCGTCTGCAACTTCTGAAGCCATGCACAACACCCGTCTGCAACTTCTGAAGCCATGCACAACACCCGTCTGCAGCTTTTGAAGCCATGCACAACACCCGTCTGCAACTTCTGACACCATGCACAACACCCGTCTGCAGCTTTTGAAGCCATGCACAACACCCGTCTGCAACTTCTGAAGCCATGCACAACACCAGTCTGCAACTTCTGAAGCCATGCACAACACCCGTCTGCAACTTCTGAAGCCATGCACAACACCCGTCTGCAACTTCTGAAGCCATGCACAACACCCGTCTGCAGCTTTTGAAGCCATGCACAACACCCGTCTGCAACTTCTGAAGCCATGCACAACACCAGTCTGCAACTTCTGAAGCCATGTACAACACCCGTCTGCAACTTCTGAAGCCATGCACAACACCAGTCTGCAGCTTTTGAAGCCATGCACAACACCAGTCTGCAACTTCTGAAGCCATGTACAACACCCGTCTGCAACTTCTGAAGCCATGCACAACACCAGTCTGCAACTTCTGAAGCCATGTACAACACCCGTCTGCAACTTCTGAAGCCATGCACAACACCCGTCTGCAGCTTTTGAAGCCATGCACAACACCAGTCTGCAACTTCTGAAGCCATGCACAACACCCGTCTGCAACTTCTGAAGCCATGCATAACACCAGTCTGCAACTTCTGAAGCCATGTACAACACCCGTCTGCAACTTCTGAAGCCATGCACAACACCAGTCTGCAACTTCTGAAGCCATGCACAACACCAGTCTGCAACTTCTGAAGCCATGTACAACACCATTCTGCAACTTCTGAAGCCATGCACAACACCCGTCTGCAACTTCTGAAGCCATGCATAACACCAGTCTGCAACTTCTGAAGCCATGCACAACACCAGTCTGCAACTTCTGAAGCCATGCACAACACCCGTCTGCAACTTCTGAAGCCATGCATAACACCAGTCTGCAACTTCTGAAGCCATGCACAACACCAGTCTGCAACTTCTGAAGCCATGCACAACACCAGTCTGCAACTTCTGAAGCCATGCACAACACCAGTCTGCAACTTCTGAAGCCATGCACAACACCAGTCTGCAACTTCTGAAGCCATGCACAACACCCGTCTGCAACTTCTGAAGCCATGCACAACACCCGTCTGCAACTTCTGAAGCCATGCATAACACCAGTCTGCAACTTCTGAAGCCATGCACAACACCAGTCTGCAACTTCTGAAGCCATGCACAACACCAGTCTGCAACTTCTGAAGCCATGCACAACACCAGTCTGCAACTTCTGAAGCCATGCACAACACCAGTCTGCAACTTCTGAAGCCATGCACAACACCCGTCTGCAACTTCTGAAGCCATGCATAACACCAGTCTGCAACTTCTGAAGCCATGTACAACACCCGTCTGCAACTTCTGAAGCCATGCATAACACCAGTCTGCAACTTCTGAAGCCATGCACAACACCCGTCTGCAACTTCTGAAGCCATGTATAACACCAGTCTGCAACTTCTGAAGCCATGTACAACACCCGTCTGCAACTTCTGAAGCCATGCACAACACCAGTCTGCAACTTCTGAAGCCATGCACAACACCAGTCTGCAACTTCTGAAGCCATGTACAACACCAGTCTGCAACTTCTGAAGCCATGCACAACACCCGTCTGCAACTTCTGAAGCCATGCATAACACCAGTCTGCAACTTCTGAAGCCATGTACAACACCCGTCTGCAACTTCTGAAGCCATGCACAACACCAGTCTGCAACTTCTGAAGCCATGCACAACACCAGTCTGCAACTTCTGAAGCCATGCACAACACCAGTCTGCAACTTCTGAAGCCATGCACAACACCAGTCTGCAACTTCTGAAGCCATGCACAACACCAGTCTGCAACTTCTGAAGCCATGCACAACACCAGTCTGCAACTTCTGAAGCCATGCACAACACCAGTCTGCAACTTCTGAAGCCATGCACAACACCCGTCTGCAACTTCTGAAGCCATGCACAACACCAGTCTGCAACTTCTGAAGCCATGCACAACACCCGTCTGCAGCTTTTGAAGCCATGCACAACACCCGTCTGCAACTTCTGAAGCCATGTACAACACCCGTCTGCAACTTCTGAAGCCATGTACAACACCCGTCTGCAACTTCTGAAGCCATGCACAACACCCGTCTGCAACTTCTGAAGCCATGTACAACACCCGTCTGCAACTTCTGAAGCCATGTACAACACCCGTCTGCAACTTCTGAAGCCATGTACAACACCCGTCTGCAACTTCTGAAGCCATGTACAACACCCGTCTGCAACTTCTGAAGCCATGCACAACACCCGTCTGCAACTTCTGAAGCCATGTACAACACCCGTCTGCAACTTCTGAAGCCATGCACAACACCCGTCTGCAGCTTTTGAAGCCATGCACAACACCAGTCTGCAACTTCTGAAGCCATGCACAACACCCGTCTGCAACTTCTGAAGCCATGCATAACACCAGTCTGCAACTTCTGAAGCCATGTACAACACCCGTCTGCAACTTCTGAAGCCATGCACAACACCAGTCTGCAACTTCTGAAGCCATGCACAACACCAGTCTGCAACTTCTGAAGCCATGTACAACACCCGTCTGCAACTTCTGAAGCCATGCACAACACCCGTCTGCAACTTCTGAAGCCATGCACAACACCAGTCTGCAACTTCTGAAGCCATGCACAACACCAGTCAGCAACTTCTGAAGCCATGCACAACACCAGTCTGCAACTTCTGAAGCCATGCACAACACCCGTCTGCAACTTCTGAAGCCATGCACAACAGCAGTCTGCAACTTCTGAAGCCATGCACAACACCAGTCTGCAACTTCTGAAGCCATGTACAACACCCGTCTGCAACTTCTGAAGCCATGCACAACACCAGTCTGCAACTTCTGAAGCCATGTACAACACCAGTCTGCAACTTCTGAAGCCATGCACAACACCAGTCTGCAACTTCTGAAGCCATGTACAACACCCGTCTGCAACTTCTGAAGCCATGCACAACACCAGTCTGCAACTTCTGAAGCCATGTACAACACCCGTCTGCAACTTCTGAAGCCATGCACAACACCCGTCTGCAACTTCTGAAGCCATGCACAACACCAGTCTGCAACTTCTGAAGCCATGTACAACACCCGTCTGCAACTTCTGAAGCCATGCACAACACCAGTCTGCAACTTCTGAAGCCATACACAACACCCGTCTGCAACTTCTGAAGCCATACACAACACCCGTCTGCAACTTCTGAAGCCATGCACAACACCAGTCTGCAACTTCTTAAGCCATACACAACACCCGTCTGCAACTTCTGAAGCCATACACAACACCCGTCTGCAACTTCTGAAGCCATGCACAACACCAGTCTGCAACTTCTGAAGCCATACACAACACCCGTCTGCAACTTCTGAAGCCATACACAACACCCGTCTGCAACTTCTGAAGCCATGCACAACACCCGTCTGCAACTTCTGAAGCCATACACAACACCCGTCTGCAACTTCTGAAGCCATGCACAACACCCGTCTGCAACTTCTGAAGCCATGCACAACACCAGTCTGCAACTTCTGAAGCCATGCACAACACCAGTCTGCAACTTCTGAAGCCATACACAACACCCGTCTGCAACTTCTGAAGCCATACACAACACCCGTCTGCAACTTCTGAAGCCATGCACAACACCCGTCTGCAACTTCTGAAGCCATACACAACACCCGTCTGCAACTTCTGAAGCCATGCACAACACCCGTCTGCAACTTCTGAAGCCATGCACAACACCAGTCTGCAACTTCTTAAGCCATGCACAACACCAGTCTGCAGCTTTTGAAGCCATGCACAACACCAGTCTGCAACTTCTGAAGCCATGCACAACACCCGTCTGCAACTTCTGAAGCCATGCACAACACCAGTCTGCAACTTCTGAAGCCATGCACAACACCCGTCTGCAACTTCTGAAGCCATACACAACACCAGTCTGCAGCTTTTGAAGCCATGCACAACACCAGTCTGCAACTTCTGAAGCCATGTACAACACCCGTCTGCAACTTCTGAAGCCATGCACAACACCAGTCTGCAACTTCTGAAGCCATACACAACACCAGTCTGCAGCTTTTGAAGCCATGTACAACACCAGTCTGCAACTTCTGAATCCATGTACAACACCAGTCTGCAACTTCTGAAGCCATGTACAACACCAGTCTGCAACTTCTGAAGCCATGCACAACACCCGTCTGCAACTTCTGAAGCCATGTACAACACCCGTCTGCAACTTCTGAAGCCATACACAACACCAGTCTGCAACTTCTGAAGCCATACACAACACCAGTCTGCAACTTCTGAAGCCATACACAACACCAGTCTGCAGCTTTTGAAGCCATGCACAACACCCGTCTGCAACTTCTGAAGCCATGCACAACACCAGTCTGCAACTTCTGAAGCCATACACAACACCCGTCTGCAACTTCTGAAGCCATGCACAACACCCGTCTGCAACTTCTGAAGCCATGCACAACACCAGTCTGCAGCTTTTGAAGCCATGCACAACACCCGTCTGCAACTTCTGAAGCCATACACAACACCAGTCTGCAGCTTTTGAAGCCATGCACAACACCCGTCTGCAACTTCTGAAGCCATGCACAACACCAGTCTGCAACTTCTGAAGCCATACACAACACCCGTCTGCAACTTCTGAAGCCATGCACAACACCCGTCTGCAACTTCTGAAGCCATGCACAACACCAGTCTGCAACTTCTGAAGCCATGTACAACACCCGTCTGCAACTTCTGAAGCCATGCACAACACCAGTCTGCAACTTCTGAAGCCATGTACAACACCCGTCTGCAACTTCTGAAGCCATGCACAACACCCGTCTGCAACTTCTGAAGCCATGCACAACACCAGTCTGCAACTTCTGAAGCCATGTACAACACCCGTCTGCAACTTCTGAAGCCATGCACAACACCAGTCTGCAACTTCTGAAGCCATACACAACACCAGTCTGCAACTTCTGAAGCCATGTACAACACCCGTCTGCAACTTCTGAAGCCATGCACAACACCCGTCTGCAACTTCTGAAGCCATGCACAACACCCGTCTGCAACTTCTGAAGCCATGCACAACACCCGTCTGCAACTTCTGAAGCCATGCACAACACCAGTCTGCAACTTCTGAAGCCATGTACAACACCCGTCTGCAACTTCTGAAGCCATGCACAACACCCGTCTGCAACTTCTGAAGCCATGCACAACACCAGTCTGCAGCTTTTGAAGCCATGCACAACACCAGTCTGCAACTTCGAAGCCATGCACAACACCAGTCTGCAACTTCTAAAGCCATGCACAACACCAGTCTGCAACTTCTGAAGCCATGCACAACACCAGTCTGCAACTTCTGAAGCCATGCACAACACCAGTCTGCAACTTCTGAAGCCATGCACAACACCAGTCTGCTACTTCTGAAGCCATGCACAACACCAGTCTGCAGCTTTTGAAGCCATGCACAACACCAGTCTGCAACTTCTGAAGCCATGCACAACACCAGTCTGCAGCTTTTGAAGCCATGCACAACACCAGTCTGCAGCTTTTGAAGCCATGCACAACACCAGTCTGCAGCTTTTGAAGCCATGCACAACACCAGTCTGCAACTTCTGAAGCCATGCACAACACCCGTCTGCAACTTCTGAAGCCATGCACAACACCAGTCTGCAGCTTTTGAAGCCATGCACAACACCAGTCTGCAACTTCTGAAGCCATGCACAACACCAGTCTGCAGCTTTTGAAGCCATGCACAACACCAGTCTGCAGCTTTTGAAGCCATGCACAACACCCGTCTGCAACTTCTGAAGCCATGCACAACACCAGTCTGCAGCTTTTGAAGCCATGCACAACACCAGTCTGCAGTTTTTGAAGCCATGCACAACACCCGTCTGCAACTTCTGAAGCCATGCACAACACCAGTCTGCAACTTCTGAAGCCATGCACAACACCAGTCTGCAGCTTTTGAAGCCATGCACAACACCAGTCTGCAACTTCTGAAGCCATGCACAACACCAGTCTGCAGCTTTTGAAGCCATGCACAACACCAGTCTGCAGCTTTTGAAGCCATGCACAACACCAGTCTGCAACTTCTGAAGCCATGCACAACACCAGTCTGCAACTTCTGAAGCCATGCACAACACCCGTCTGCAACTTCTGAAGCCATGCACAACACCAGTCTGCAGCTTTTGAAGCCATGCACAACACCAGTCTGCAACTTATTAAGCCATGCACAACACCCGTCTGCAACTTCTGAAGCCATGCACAACACCAGTCTGCAGCTTTTGAAGCCATGCACAACACCAGTCTGCAACTTCTGAAGCCATGCACAACACCAGTCTGCAACTTCTGAAGCCATGCACAACACCAGTCTGCAACTTCTGAAGCCATACACAACACCAGTCTGCAGCTTTTGAAGCCATGCACAACACCAGTCTGCAACTTCTGAAGCCATGTACAACACCCGTCTGCAACTTCTGAAGCCATGCACAACACCAGTCTGCAACTTCTGAAGCCATGCACAACACCAGTCTGCAACTTCTGAAGCCATGTACAACACCCGTCTGCAACTTCTGAAGCCATGCACAACACCAGTCTGCAACTTCTGAAGCCATGCACAACACCCGTCTGCAACTTCTGAAGCCATGCACAACACCAGTCTGCAACTTCTGAAGCCATGCACAACACCAGTCTGCAGCTTTTGAAGCCATGCACAACACCAGTCTGCAACTTCTGAAGCCATGCACAACACCAGTCTGCAACTTCTGAAGCCATGCACAACACCAGTCTGCAACTTCTGAAGCCATGCACAACACCAGTCTGGAACTTCTGAAGCCATGCACAACACCAGTCTGCAACTTCTGAAGCCATGCACAACACCCGTCTGCAACTTCTGAAGCCATGCACAACACCAGTCTGCAACTTCTGAAGCCATGCACAACACCAGTCTGCAACTTCTGAAGCCATGCACAACACCCGTCTGCAACTTCTGAAGCCATGCACAACACCAGTCTGCAACTTCTGAAGCCATGCACAACACCAGTCTGCAACTTCTGAAGCCATGCACAACACCAGTCTGCAACTTCTGAAGCCATGCACAACACCCGTCTGCAACTTCTGAAGCCATGCATAACACCAGTCTGCAACTTCTGAAGCCATGCACAACACCAGTCTGCAACTTCTGAAGCCATGCACAACACCAGTCTGCAACTTCTGAAGCCATGCACAACACCAGTCTGCAACTTCTGAAGCCATGCACAACACCAGTCTGCAACTTCTGAAGCCATGCACAACACCCGTCTGCAACTTCTGAAGCCATGCATAACACCAGTCTGCAACTTCTGAAGCCAAGTACAACACCCGTCTGCAACTTCTGAAGCCATGCATAACACCAGTCTGCAACTTCTGAAGCCATGCACAACACCCGTCTGCAACTTCTGAAGCCATGCATAACACCAGTCTGCAACTTCTGAAGCCATGTACAACACCCGTCTGCAACTTCTGAAGCCATGCACAACACCAGTCTGCAACTTCTGAAGCCATGCACAACACCAGTCTGCAACTTCTGAAGCCATGTACAACACCAGTCTGCAACTTCTGAAGCCATGCACAACACCCGTCTGCAACTTCTGAAGCCATGCATAACACCAGTCTGCAACTTCTGAAGCCATGTACAACACCCGTCTGCAACTTCTGAAGCCATGCACAACACCAGTCTGCAACTTCTGAAGCCATGCACAACACCAGTCTGCAACTTCTGAAGCCATGCACAACACCAGTCTGCAACTTCTGAAGCCATGCACAACACCAGTCTGCAACTTCTGAAGCCATGCACAACACCAGTCTGCAACTTCTGAAGCCATGCACAACACCCGTCTGCAACTTCTGAAGCCATGCACAACACCAGTCTGCAACTTCTGAAGCCATGCACAACACCCGTCTGCAGCTTTTGAAGCCATGCACAACACCCGTCTGCAACTTCTGAAGCCATGTACAACACCCGTCTGCAACTTCTGAAGCCATGTACAACACCCGTCTGCAACTTCTGAAGCCATGCACAACACCCGTCTGCAACTTCTGAAGCCATGTACAACACCCGTCTGCAACTTCTGAAGCCATGTACAACACCCGTCTGCAACTTCTGAAGCCATGTACAACACCCGTCTGCAACTTCTGAAGCCATGTACAACACCCGTCTGCAACTTCTGAAGCCATGCACAACACCCGTCTGCAACTTCTGAAGCCATGTACAACACCCGTCTGCAACTTCTGAAGCCATGCACAACACCCGTCTGCAGCTTTTGAAGCCATGCACAACACCAGTCTGCAACTTCTGAAGCCATGCACAACACCCGTCTGCAACTTCTGAAGCCATGCATAACACTAGTCTGCAACTTCTGAAGCCATGTACAACACCCGTCTGCAACTTCTGAAGCCATGCACAACACCAGTCTGCAACTTCTGAAGCCATGCACAACACCAGTCTGCAACTTCTGAAGCCATGTACAACACCCGTCTGCAACTTCTGAAGCCATGCACAACACCCGTCTGCAACTTCTGAAGCCATGCACAACACCAGTCTGCAACTTCTGAAGCCATGCACAACACCAGTCTGCAACTTCTGAAGCCATGCACAACACCAGTCTGCAACTTCTGAAGCCATGCACAACACCCGTCTGCAACTTCTGAAGCCATGCACAACACCAGTCTACAACTTCTGAAGCCATGCACAACACCAGTCTGCAACTTCTGAAGCCATGTACAACACCCGTCTGCAACTTCTGAAGCCATGCACAACACCAGTCTGCAACTTCTGAAGCCATGTACAACACCAGTCTGCAACTTCTGAAGCCATGCACAACACCAGTCTGCAACTTCTGAAGCCATGTACAACACCCGTCTGCAACTTCTGAAGCCATGCACAACACCAGTCTGCAACTTCTGAAGCCATGTACAACACCCGTCTGCAACTTCTGAAGCCATGCACAACACCAGTCTGCAACTTCTGAAGCCATGTACAACACCCGTCTGCAACTTCTGAAGCCATGCACAACACCAGTCTGCAACTTCTGAAGCCATGTACAACACCCATCTGCAACTTCTGAAGCCATGCACAACACCAGTCTGCAACTTCTGAAGCCATGTACAACACCCGTCTGCAACTTCTGAAGCCATGCACAACACCAGTCTGCAACTTCTGAAGCTATACACAACACCCGTCTGCAACTTCTGAAGCCATACACAACACCCGTCTGCAACTTCTGAAGCCATGCACAACACCAGTCTGCAACTTCTGAAGCCATACACAACACCCGTCTGCAACTTCTGAAGCCATACACAACACCCGTCTGCAACTTCTGAAGCCATGCACAACACCAGTCTGCAACTTCTGAAGCCATACACAACACCCGTCTGCAACTTCTGAAGCCATACACAACACCCGTCTGCAACTTCTGAAGCCATGCACAACACCCGTCTGCAACTTCTGAAGCCATACACAACACCCGTCTGCAACTTCTGAAGCCATGCACAACACCCGTCTGCAACTTCTGAAGCCATGCACAACACCAGTCTGCAACTTCTGAAGCCATGCACAACACCAGTCTGCAACTTCTGAAGCCATACACAACACCCGTCTGCAACTTCTGAAGCCATACACAACACCCGTCTGCAACTTCTGAAGCCATGCACAACACCCGTCTGCAACTTCTGAAGCCATACACAACACCCGTCTGCAACTTCTGAAGCCATGCACAACACCCGTCTGCAACTTCTGAAGCCATGCACAACACCAGTCTGCAACTTCTGAAGCCATGCACAACACCAGTCTGCAGCTTTTGAAGCCATGCACAACACCAGTCTGCAACTTCTGAAGCCATGCACAACACCGTTCTGCAACTTCTGAAGCCATGCACAACACCAGTCTGCAACTTCTGAAGCCATGCACAACACCCGTCTGCAACTTCTGAAGCCATACACAACACCAGTCTGCAGCTTTTGAAGCCATGCACAACACCAGTCTGCAACTTCTGAAGCCATGTACAACACCCGTCTGCAACTTCTGAAGCCATGCACAACACCAGTCTGCAACTTCTGAAGCCATACACAACACCAGTCTGCAGCTTTTGAAGCCATGTACAACACCAGTCTGCAACTTCTGAAGCCATGTACAACACCAGTCTGCAACTTCTGAAGCCATGTACAACACCAGTCTGCAACTTCTGAAGCCATGCACAACACCCGTCTGCAACTTCTGAAGCCATGTACAACACCCGTCTGCAACTTCTGAAGCCATGCACAACACCAGTCTGCAACTTCTGAAGCCATACACAACACCAGTCTGCAACTTCTGAAGCCATACACAACACCAGTCTGCAGCTTTTGAAGCCATGCACAACACCCGTCTGCAACTTCTGAAGCCATGCACAACACCAGTCTGCAACTTCTGAAGCCATACACAACACCCGTCTGCAACTTCTGAAGCCATGCACAACACCCGTCTGCAACTTCTGAAGCCATGCACAACACCAGTCTGCAGCTTTTGAAGCCATGCACAACACCCGTCTGCAACTTCTGAAGCCATACACAACACCAGTCTGCAGCTTTTGAAGCCATGCACAACACCCGTCTGCAACTTCTGAAGCCATGCACAACACCAGTCTGCAACTTCTGAAGCCATACACAACACCCGTCTGCAACTTCTGAAGCCATGCACAACACCCGTCTGCAACTTCTGAAGCCATGCACAACACCAGTCTGCAACTTCTGAAGCCATGTACAACACCCGTCTGCAACTTCTGAAGCCATGCACAACACCAGTCTGCAACTTCTGAAGCCATGTACAACACCCGTCTGCAACTTCTGAAGCCATGCACAACACCCGTCTGCAACTTCTGAAGCCATGCACAACACCAGTCTGCAACTTCTGAAGCCATGTACAACACCCGTCTGCAACTTCTGAAGCCATGCACAACACCAGTCTGCAACTTCTGAAGCCATACACAACACCAGTCTGCAACTTCTGAAGCCATGTACAACACCCGTCTGCAACTTCTGAAGCCATGCACAACACCCGTCTGCAACTTCTGAAGCCATGCACAATACCCGTCTGCAACTTCTGAAGCCATGCACAACACCCGTCTGCAACTTCTGAAGCCATGCACAACACCAGTCTGCAAATTCTGAAGCCATGTACAACACCCGTCTGCAACTTCTGAAGCCATGCACAACACCCGTCTGCAACTTCTGAAGCCATGCACAACACCAGTCTGCAGCTTTTGAAGCCATGCACAACACCAGTCTGCAACTTCTGAAGCCATGCACAACACCAGTCTGCAACTTCTGAAGCCATGCACAACACCAGTCTGCAACTTCTGAAGCCATGCACAACACCAGTCTGCAACTTCTGAAGCCATGCACAACACCAGTCTGCAACTTCTGAAGCCATGCACAACACCAGTCTGCAACTTCTGAAGCCATGCACAACACCAGTCTGCAGCTTTTGAAGCCATGCGCAACACCAGTCTGCAACTTCTGAAGCCATGCACAACACCAGTCTGCAGCTTTTGAAGCCATGCACAACACCAGTCTGCAGCTTTTGAAGCCATGCACAACACCAGTCTGCAGCTTTTGAAGCCATGCACAACACCAGTCTGCAACTTCTGAAGCCATGCACAACACCCGTCTGCAACTTCTGAAGCCATGCACAACACCAGTCTGCAGCTTTTGAAGCCATGCACAACACCAGTCTGCAACTTCTGAAGCCATGCACAACACCAGTCTGCAGCTTTTGAAGCCATGCCCAACACCAGTCTGCAGCTTTTGAAGCCATGCACAACACCCGTCTGCAACTTCTGAATCCATGCACAACACCAGTCTGCAGCTTTTGAAGCCATGCACAACACCAGTCTGCAGCTTTTGAAGCCATGCACAACACCCGTCTGCAACTTCTGAAGCCATGCACAACACCAGTCTGCAACTTCTGAAGCCATGCACAACACCAGTCTGCAGCTTTTGAAGCCATGCACAACACCAGTCTGCAACTTCTGAAGCCATGCACAACACCAGTCTGCAGCTTTTGAAGCCATGCACAACACCAGTCTGCAGCTTTTGAAGCCATGCACAACACCAGTCTGCAACTTCTGAAGCCATGCACAACACCAGTCTGCAACTTCTGAAGCCATGCACAACACCCGTCTGCAACTTCTGAAGCCATGCACAACACCAGTCTGCAGCTTTTGAAGCCATGCACAACACCAGTCTGCAACTTATGAAGCCATGCACAACACCCGTCTGCAACTTCTGAAGCCATGCACAACACCAGTCTGCAGCTTTTGAAGCCATGCACAACACCAGTCTGCAACTTCTGAAGCCATGCACAACACCAGTCTGCAACCTCTGAAGCCATGCACAACACCAGTCTGCAACTTCTGAAGCCATACACAACACCAGTCTGCAGCTTTTGAAGCCATGCACAACACCAGTCTGCAACTTCTGAAGCCATGTACAACACCCGTCTGCAACTTCTGAAGCCATGCACAACACCAGTCTGCAACTTCTGAAGCCATGCACAACACCAGTCTGCAACTTCTGAAGCCATGTACAACACCCGTCTGCAACTTCTGAAGCCATGCACAACACCAGTCTGCAACTTCTGAAGCCATGCACAACACCCGTCTGCAACTTCTGAAGCCATGCACAACACCAGTCTGCAACTTCTGAAGCCATGCACAACACCAGTCTGCAGCTTTTGAAGCCATGCACAACACCAGTCTGCAACTTCTGAAGCCATGCACAACACCAGTCTGCAACTTCTGAAGCCATGCACAACACCAGACTGCAACTTCTGAAGCCATGCACAACACCAGTCTGCAACTTCTGAAGCCATGCACAACACCAGTCTGCAACTTCTGAAGCAATGCACAACACCCGTCTGCAACTTCTGAAGCCATGCACAACACCAGTCTGCAACTTCTGAAGCCATGCACAACACCAGTCTGCAACTTCTGAAGCCATGCACAACACCCGTCTGCAACTTCTGAAGCCATGCACAACACCAGTCTGCAACTTCTGAAGCCATGCACAACACCAGTCTGCAACTTCTGAAGCCATGCACAACACCAGTCTGCAACTTCTGAAGCCATGCACAACACCAGTCTGCAACTTCTGAAGCCATGCACAACACCAGTCTGCAACTTCTGAAGCCATGCACAACACCCGTCTGCAACTTCTGAAGCCATGCACAACACCCGTCTGCAACTTCTGAAGCCATGCACAACACCAGTCTGCAACTTCTGAAGCCATGTACAACACCCGTCTGCAACTTCTGAAGCCATGCACAACACCAGTCTGCAACTTCTGAAGCCATGCACAACACCAGTCTGCAACTTCTGAAGCCATGCACAACACCAGTCTGCAGCTTTTGAAGCCATGCACAACACCAGTCTGCAACTTCTGAAGCCATGCACAACACCAGTCTGCAACTTCTGAAGCCATGCACAACACCAGTCTGCAACTTCTGAAGCCATGCACAACACCAGTCTGCAGCTTTTGAAGCCATGCACAACACCCGTCTGCAACTTCTGAAGCCATGCACAACACCAGTCTGCAACTTCTGAAGCCATGCACAACACCAGTCTGCAACTTCTAAAGCCATGCACAACACCAGTCTGCAACTTCTGAAGCCATGCACAACACCAGTCTGCAACTTCTGAAGCCATGCACAACACCAGTCTGCAACTTCTGAAGCCATGCACAACACCCGTCTGCAACTTCTGAAGCCATGTACAACACCCGTCTGCAACTTCTGAAGCCAAGCACAACACCCGTCTGCAACTTCTGAAGCCATGTACAACATCAGTCTGCAACTTCTGAAGCCAAGCACAACACCCGTCTGCAACTTCTGAAGCCATGCACAAGACCCGTCTGCAACTTCTGAAGCCATGCACAACACCCGTCTGCAACTTCTGAAGCCATGTACAACACCCGTCTGCAACTTCTGAAGCCAAGCACAACACTCGTCTGCAACTTCTGAAGCCATGTACAACACCAGTCTGCAACTTCTGAAGCCAAGCACAACACCCGTCTGCAACTTCTGAAGCCATGCACAACACCCGTCTGCAACTTCTGAAGCCATGTACAACACCAGTCTGCAACTTCTGAAGCCAAGCACAACACCCGTCTGCAACTTCTGAAGCCATGCACAACACCCGTCTGCAACTTCTGAAGCCATGTACAACACCCGTCTGCAACTTCTGAAGCCATGCACAACACCCGTCTGCAACTTCTGAAGCCATGCACAACACCCGTCTGCAACTTCTGAAGCCATGTACTACACCAGTCTGCAACTTCTGAAGCCATGCACAACACCCGTCTGCAACTTCTGAAGCCATGTACTACACCAGTCTGCAACTTCTGAAGCCATGCACAACACCCGTCTGCAACTTCTGAAGCCATGCACAACACCAGTCTGCAACTTCTGAAGCCATGCACAACACCAGTCTGCAACTTCTGAAGCCATGCACAACACCAGTCTGCAGCTTTTGAAGCCATGTACAACACCCGTCTGCAACTTCTGAAGCCATGCACAACACCCGTCTGCAACTTCTGAACCCATGCACAACACCCGTCTGCAACTTCTGAAGGCATGCACAACACCAGTCTGCAACTTCTGAAGCCATGCACAACACCAGTCTGCAACTTCTGAACCCATGCACAACACCCGTCTGCAACTTCTGAAGCCATGTACAACACCCGTCTGCAACTTCTGAAGCCATGCACAACACCAGTCTGCAACTTCTGAAGCCATGCACAACACCAGTCTGCAACTTCTGAAGCCATGCACTACACCCGTCTGCAACTTCTGAAGCCATGCACAACACCCGTCTGCAACTTCTGAAGCCATGCACAACACCAGTCTGCAGCTTATGAAGCCTTGCACAACACCCGTCTGCAACTTCTGAAGCCATGCACAACACCAGTCTGCAACTTCTGAAGCCATGCACAACACCAGTCTGCAACTTATGAAGCCTTGCACAACACCCGTCTGCAACTTCTGAAGCCATGCACAACACCAGTCTGCAACTTATGAAGCCATGCACAACACCCGTCTGCAACTTCTGAAGCCATGCACAACACCAGTCTGCAACTTCTGAAGCCATGCACAACACCAGTCTGCAACTTATGAAGCCTTGCACAACACCCGTCTGCAACTTCTGAAGCCATGCACAACACCAGTCTGCAACTTCTGAAGCCATGCACAACACCAGTCTGCAACTTATGAAGCCATGTACAACACCAGTCTGCAACTTCTGAAGCCATGCACAACACCAGTCTGCAACTTCTGAAGCCATGCACAACACCAGTCTGCAACTTATGAAGCCATGTACAACACCAGTCTGCAACTTCTGAAGCCATGCACAACACCAGTCTGCAACTTCTGAAGCCATGCACAACACCAGTCTGCAACTTCTGAAGCCATGTACAACACCAGTCTGCAACTTATGAAGCCATGCACAACACCAGTCTGCAACTTCTGAAGCCATGTACAACACCAGTCTGCAACTTATGAAGCCATGCACAACACCAGTCTGCAACTTCTGAAGCCATGTACAACACCAGTCTGCAACTTATGAAGCCATGCACAACACCAGTCTGCAACTTCTGAAGCCATGCACAACACCAATCTGCAACTTATGAAGCCATGTACAACACCAGTCTGCAACTTCTGAAGCCATGCACAACACCAGTCTGCAACTTCTGAAGCCATGCACAACACCAGTCTGCAACTTCTGAAGCCATGCACAACACCAGTCTGCAACTTCTGAAGCCATGCACAACACCAGTCTGCAACTTCTGAAGCCATGCACAACACCAGTCTGCAACTTCTGAAGCCATGTACAACACCAGTCTGCAACTTATGAAGCCATGCACAACACCCGTCTGCAACTTCTGAAGCCATGCACAACACCAGTCTGCAACTTCTGAAGCCATGCACAACACCAGTCTGCAACTTCTGAAGCCATGTACAACACCAGTCTGCAACTTATGAAGCCATGCACAACACCCGTCTGCAACTTCTGAAGCCATGCACAACACCAGTCTGCAACTTCTGAAGCCATGCACAACACCAGTCTGCAACTTCTGAAGCCATGTACATCACCAGTCTGCAACTTATGAAGCCATGCACTACACCCGTCTGCAACTTATGAAGCCATGCACAACACCCGTCTGCAACTTCTGAAGCCATGCACAACACCAGTCTGCAACTTCTGAAGCCATGCACAACACCCGTCTGCAACTTCTGAAGCCATGCACAACACCAGTCTGCAACTTCTGAAGCCATGCACAACACCCGTCTGCAACTTCTGAAGCCATGCACAACACCAGTCTGCAACTTATGAAGCCATGCACAACACCCGTCTGCAACTTCTGAAGCCATGCACAACACCCGTCTGCAACTTCTGAAGCCATGCACAACACCAGTCTGCAACTTCTGACGCCATGTCTGTAACTTCTGAACATGCACAACACCAGTCTGCAACTTCTGAAGCCATGCACAACACCCGTCTGCAACTTCTGAAGCCATGCACAACACCAGTCTGCAACTTCTGACGCCATGCACAACACCCGTCTGCAACTTATGAAGCCATGCACAACACCCGTCTGCAACTTCTGAAGCCATGCACAACACCCGTCTGCAACTTCTGAAGCCATGCACAACACCAGTCTGCAACTTATGAAGCCATGCACAACACCCGTCTACAACTTCTGAAGCCATGCACAACACCCGTCTGCAACTTCTGAAGCCATGCACAACACCCGTCTGCAACTTCTGAAGCCATGCACAACACCCGTCTGCAACTTCTGAAGCCATGCACAACACCAGTCTGCAACTTATGAAGCCATGCACAACACCCGTCTGCAACTTCTGAAGCCATGCACAACACCAGTCTGCAACTTATGAAGCCATGCACAACACCCGTCTGCAACTTCTGAAGCCATGCACAACACCCGTCTGCAACTTCTGAAGCCATGCACAACACCAGTCTGCAACTTCTGAAGCCATGCACAACACCCGTCTACAACTTCTGACGCCATGCACAACACCAGTCTGCAACTTCTGAAGCCATGCACAACACCCGTCTGCAACTTCTGAAGCCATGCACAACACCAGTCTGCAACTTATGAAGCCATGCACAACACCCGTCTACAACTTCTGACGCCATGCACAACACAAGTCTGCAACTTCTGAAGCCATGCACAACACCCGTCTGCAACTTCTGAAGCCATGCACAACACCAGTCTGCAACTTCTGAAGCCATGCACAACACCAGTCTACAACTTCTGAAGCCATGCACAACACCAGTCTGCAACTTCTGAAGCCATGCACAACACCAGTCTGCAACTTCTGAAGCCATGCACAACACCAGTCTGCAACTTCTGAAGCCATGCACAACACCAGTCTGCAACTTCTGAAGCCATGCACAACACCAGTCTGCAACTTATGAAGCCATGCACAACACCCGTCTACAACTTCTGACGCCATGCACAACACCAGTCTGCAACTTATGAAGCCATGCACAACACCCGTCTACAACTTCTGACGCCATGCACAACACCAGTCTGCAACTTATGAAGCCATGCACAACACCAGTCTGCAACTTCTGAAGCCATGCACAACACCAGTCTGCAACTTCTGAAGCCATGCACAACACCAGTCTGCAACTTCTGAAGCCATGCACAACACCAGTCTGCAACTTCTGAAGCCATGCACAACACCAGTCTACAACTTCTGACGCCATGCACAACACCCGTCTGCAACTTCTGAAGCCATGCACAACACCAGTCTGCAACTTCTGAAGCCATGCACAACACCAGTCTGCAACTTCTGAAGCCATGCACAACACCAGTCTGCAACTTCTGAAGCCATGCACAACACCAGTCTACAACTTCTGACGCCATGCACAACACCCGTCTGCAACTTCTGAAGCCATGCACAACACCAGTCTGCAACTTCTGAAGCCATGCACAACACCAGTCTGCAACTTCTGAAGCCATGCACAACACCAGTCTGCAACTTCTGAAGCCATGCACAACACCAGTCTGCAACTTCTGAAGCCATGCACAACACCAGTCTGCAACTTCTGAAGCCATGCACAACACCAGTCTACAACTTCTGACGCCATGCACAACACCCGTCTGCAACTTCTGAAGCCATGCACAACACCAGTCTGCAACTTCTGAAGCCATGCACAACACCAGTCTGCAACTTCTGAAGCCATGCACAACACCAGTCTGCAACTTCTGAAGCCATGCACAACACCAGTCTGCAACTTCTGAAGCCATGCACAACACCAGTCTGCAACTTCTGAAGCCATGCACAACACCAGTCTGCAACTTCTGAAGCCATGCACAACACCAGTCTACAACTTCTGAAGCCATGCACAACACCAGTCTACAACTTCTGAAGCCATGCACAACACCAGTCTGCAACTTCTGAAGCCATGCACAACACCAGTCTGCAACTTCTGAAGCCATGCACAACACCAGTCTGCAACTTCTGAAGCCATGCACAACACCAGTCTGCAACTTCTGAAGCCATGCACAACACCAGTCTGCAACTTCTGAAGCCATGCACAACACCAGTCTACAACTTCTGACGCCATGCACAACACCCGTCTGCAACTTCTGAAGCCATGCACAACACCAGTCTGCAACTTATGAAGCCATGCACAACACCAGTCTGCAACTTCTGAAGCCATGCACAACACCAGTCTACAACTTCTGACGCCATGCACAACACCAGTCTGCAACTTCTGAAGCCATGCACAACACCAGTCTGCAACTTCTGAAGCCATGCACAACACCAGTCTACAACTTCTGACGCCATGCACAACACCAGTCTGCAACTTCTGAAGCCATGCACAACACCAGTCTGCAACTTATGAAGCCATGCACAACACCAGTCTGCAACTTCTGAAGCCATGCACAACACCCGTCTACAACTTCTGACGCCATGCACAACACCAGTCTGCAACTTCTGAAGCCATGCACAACACCAGTCTGCAACTTCTGAAGCCATGCACAACACCAGTCTGCAACTTCTGAAGCCATGCACAACACCAGTCTGCAACTTCTGAAGCCATGCACAACACCAGTCTGCAACTTCTGAAGCCATGCACAACACCAGTCTGCAACTTCTGAAGCCATGCACAACACCCGTCTACAACTTCTGACGCCATGCACAACACCCGTCTACAACTTCTGACGCCATGCACAACACCAGTCTGCAACTTCTGAAGCCATGCACAACACCAGTCTGCAACTTCTGAAGCCATGCACAACACCAGTCTGCAACTTCTGAAGCCATGCACAACACCAGTCTGCAACTTCTGAAGCCATGCACAACACCCGTCTACAACTTCTGACGCCATGCACAACACCAGTCTGCAACTTCTGAAGCCATGCACAACACCCGTCTACAACTTCTGAAGCCATGCACAACACCAGTCTGCAACTTCTGAAGCCATGCACAACACCCGTCTACAACTTCTGAAGCCATGCACAACACCAGTCTGCAACTTCTGAAGCCATGCACAACACCCGTCTACAACTTCTGACGCCATGCACAACACCAGTCTGCAACTTCTGAAGCCATGCACAACACCCGTCTACAACTTCTGAAGCCATGCACAACACCAGTCTGCAACTTCTGAAGCCATGCACAACACCCGTCTACAACTTCTGAAGCCATGCACAACACCAGTCTGCAACTTCTGAAGCCATGCACAACACCCGTCTACAACTTCTGAAGCCATGCACAACACCAGTCTGCAACTTCTGAAGCCATGCACAACACCCGTCTACAACTTCTGAAGCCATGCACAACACCAGTCTGCAACTTCTGAAGCCATGCACAACACCCGTCTACAACTTCTGAAGCCATGCACAACACCAGTCTGCAACTTCTGAAGCCATGCACAACACCCGTCTACAACTTCTGAAGCCATGCACAACACCAGTCTGCAACTTCTGAAGCCATGCACAACACCCGTCTACAACTTCTGAAGCCATGCACAACACCAGTCTGCAACTTCTGAAGCCATGCACAACACCCGTCTACAACTTCTGAAGCCATGCACAACACCAGTCTGCAACTTCTGAAGCCATGCACAACACCCGTCTACAACTTCTGAAGCCATGCACAACACCAGTCTGCAACTTCTGAAGCCATGCACAACACCCGTCTACAACTTCTGAAGCCATGCACAACACCAGTCTGCAACTTCTGAAGCCATGCACAACACCCGTCTACAACTTCTGAAGCCATGCACAACACCAGTCTGCAACTTCTGAAGCCATGCACAACACCCGTCTACAACTTCTGAAGCCATGCACAACACCAGTCTGCAACTTCTGAAGCCATGCACAACACCCGTCTACAACTTCTGAAGCCATGCACAACACCAGTCTGCAACTTCTGAAGCCATGCACAACACCAGTCTGCAACTTCTGAAGCCATGCACAACACCCGTCTACAACTTCTGACGCCATGCACAACACCAGTCTGCAACTTCTGAAGCCATGCACAACACCAGTCTGCAACTTCTGAAGCCATGCACAACACCCGTCTACAACTTCTGACGCCATGCAC
Source organism: Cherax quadricarinatus (assembly GCF_038502225.1). Classification (NCBI taxonomy): domain Eukaryota; kingdom Metazoa; phylum Arthropoda; class Malacostraca; order Decapoda; family Parastacidae; genus Cherax; species Cherax quadricarinatus. The sequence continues at coordinate 31,160,163 of NC_091296.1, forward strand.
AACACCAGTCTGCAACTTCTGAAGCCATGCACAACACCAGTCTGCAACTTCTGAAGCCATGCACAACACCAGTCTGCAACTTCTGAAGCCATGCACAACACCAGTCTGCAACTTCTGAAGCCATGCACAACACCAGTCTGCAACTTCTGAAGCCATGCACAACACCAGTCTGCAACTTCTGAAGCCATGCACAACACCCGTCTACAACTTCTGAAGCCATGCACAACACCAGTCTGCAACTTCTGAAGCCATGCACAACACCCGTCTACAACTTCTGAAGCCATGCACAACCCCCATCTACAACTTCTGACGCCATGCACAACACCCGTCTGCAACTTCTAAAGGCATGCACAACACCCGTCTACAACTTCTGACGCCATGCACAACACCCGTCTGCAACTTCTGACGCCATGCACAACACCCATCTACAACTTCTGACGCCATGCATAACACCCGTCTGCAACTTCTGACGCCATGCACAACACCAGTCTGCAACTTCTGACGCCATGCACAACACCCATCTACAACTTCTGACGCCATGCACAACACCCGTCTGCAACTTCTAAAGGCATGCACAACACCCGCCTACAACTTCTGACGCCATGCACAACACCAGTCTGCAACTTCTGACGCCATGCACAACACCCATCTACAACTTCTGACGCCATGCACAACACCCGTCTGCAACTTCTAAAGGCATGCACAACACCCGTCTACAACTTCTGACGCCATGCACAACACCAGTCTGCAACTTCTGACGCCATGCACAACACCCGTCTACAACTTCTGACGCCATGCACAACACCAGTCTGCAACTTCTGACGCCATGCACAACACCCATCTACAACTTCTGACGCCATGCACAACACCCGTCTACAACTTCTGAAGCCATGCACAACACCAGTCTGCAACTTCTGAAGCCATGCACAACACCCATCTACAACTTCTGACGCCATGCACAACACCCGTCTACAACTTCTGACGCCATGCACAACACCAGTCTGCAACTTCTGACGCCATGCACAACACCCGTCTACAACTTCTGACGCCATGCACAACACCAGTCTGCAACTTCTGACGCCATGCACAACACCCATCTACAACTTCTGACGCCATGCACAACACCCGTCTACAACTTCTGAAGCCATGCACAACACCAGTCTGCAACTTCTGAAGCCATGCACAACACCAGTCTGCAACTTCTGAAGCCATGCACAACACCCGTCTGCAACTTCTGAAGCCATGCACAACACCCATCTACAACTTCTGACGCCATGCACAACACCAGTCTGCAACTTCTGAAGCCATGCACAACACCAGTCTGCAACTTCTGAAGCCATGCACAACACCAGTCTGCAACTTCTGAAGCCATGCACAACACCCGTCTGCAACTTCTGAAGCCATGCACAACACCAGTCTGCAACTTCTGACGCCATGCACAACACCCATCTACAACTTCTGACGCCATGCACAACACCCGTCTACAACTTCTGACGCCATGCACAACACCAGTCTGCAACTTCTGACGCCATGCACAACACCCATCTACAACTTCTGACGCCATGCACAACACCCATCTACAACTTCTGACGCCATGCACAACACCAGTCTGCAACTTCTGACGCCATGCACAACACCCATCTACAACTTCTGACGCCATGCACAACACCCGTCTACAACTTCTGACGCCATGCACAACACCCGTCTACAACTTCTGACGCCATGCACAACACCAGTCTGCAACTTCTGACGCCATGCACAACACCCATCTACAACTTCTGACGCCATGCACAACACCCGTCTACAACTTCTGACGCCATGCACAACACCCATCTACAACTTCTGACGCCATGTACAACACCCGTCTACAACTTCTGACGCCATGCACAACACCAGTCTGCAACTTCTAAAGGCATGCACAACACCAGTCTGCAACTTCTGAAGCCATGCACAACACCAGTTTGCAACTTCTGAAGCCATGCACAACACCCGTCTACAACTTCTGACGCCATGCACAACACCCGTCTACAACTTCTGACGCCATGCACAACACCCGTCTACAACTTCTGACGCCATGCACAACACCCGTCTACAACTTCTGACGCCATGCACAACACCAGTCTGCAACTTCTAAAGGCATGCACAACACCAGTCTGCAACTTCTGAAGCCATGCACAACACCAGTCTGCAACTTCTGAAGCCATGCACAACACCAGTCTGCAACTTCTGAAGCCATGCACAACCCCCATCTACAACTTCTGACGCCATGCACAACACCAGTCTGCAACTTCTAAAGGCATGCACAACACCCGTCTGCAACTTCTGTAGCCATGCGTAACACCCGTCTACAACTTTCATCCTATGCGCACACTAGTCACAACAAAAGTTCGCAGCTTCTAACAGTTATTAATAACAAGAGTCTGCAGCTTCTAAATGCAGAGCGCAACAGACTGCAGCCACTAATAGGTTGTTTCTATCAGTCGAGCGCAGCAACAATCTTACGCCTCCAACAGCCGTGGTACCACACCGGTCTGTGGCTTATAAGAGTCGTGTACAGCACCAGTCTGCAGTTTCTCTCGGCAATGCGACATCTGGGTATCTTTACATGAAGATGTTTCGCCAACCCGTGGCTTTAACAAGCCAGTTCTGAGAAGATATGCGATGGCAGTACAAGATGGGCAATTAATATTTCTGGTTCGCAGAATTATATAGAACTATAGTACACTGTATTGGTTAACAACACCAGTCTATAGTTAACAACCGTTCATAACAGCAGTCTCCAGTTAACAATCGTTCATAACAGCAGTCTCCAGTTAACAATCGTTCATAACAGCAGTCTCCAGTTAACAATCGTTCATAACAGCAGTCTCCAGTTAATAACAGGCGTTCACATCAACAATCTGCAACTTCTAACTTCTCAGAACTCTTATAAACTGGTCTTGTAAGGGTGATGTTAGGTTACTGTAGCTTCAGAACAACTCTTGTACACTAAACCCTCATTGAATGCCGCAAAATTGAATGATTAAATCAGAAGTGAAAAAAAAGAGTAATCTGGGATGGCTATGAAACCGTCAGGCAGCCGGAGTGATCCGTCATCGCTATTATAAATAACAATTACTCCTATTTGGCTTAATGGCGTTTACCTGCCCCCACTGGCCCTCTCTGCTAATGGTGATTACTTGCCCCTCGTCCCACTCTTTTCTAATGGTGATTACCTGCTTCATCTCCCCCCCCGGCCCTCCCTCTCTGGTTTAGGTAACACCTCTTCACAGTTGATGTTGACTTGGATCTGGCGAACTGTGAGTAATTCCTCATCCGATTCTAATTACAAACTTGTGGAGCAGCAGTCGTCTTGACAGATGAAACGAGCCACACAATACTTCCATATACATCCATTAGCCTCACGAGTTGCGCTAAACTACTTGACTGACACACTCACACGATTAAAGTGAGCAGCTATGGAGGGTGAGATTCTCGGGAGGCTGGGGTTAATAGGATATTGTGACGGTGTTAGTGGTAGACGGCAGCGAGATGTGGTCAGCACTTCCCACAGGTGCCGCCATGGGTACCTTTGTTGACGGATAGTGGTGGGTGTGAGGGGTGGTGATGATAGTGGTAGTGGTGGCTTTGGACGTGTTTGGTTGGAGGGGGTGGGACAGGTGGTGGCGGATACAAGAGCAAGATGCCGACATGATGTTGTAAATGACACAGGTGTCGAACAAGATTTTTTTTTTATTGTCACAGTGTTCCGCTCCGTGCATAGATTTACCAGTTAACAAAACTTATAAAAATACGTGACTTTATACAGAAAAAAATGGGAGAGAAGAAACATGTGGCAAATGCAGAGATGAAATATGATGACAGAGTGAAATTTCTGGGTAGCAATATACAGTTGAAGGTTTATCAGCAAATTATGTAGGAATCTGGAGTTGTGCTGGAGACCTACTCTTGTTACCAGTTATAGCAGGGAAATTCTGAAATTTCCTTTCATTCATTATGTCGTGTAGTAGAGTGTTGAATGTGTTCATTTTATGAAGAAATAAAAACATGTGCAACATCTGGGTATGTTTATTGTAGACGTTTCGCCATCCAGTGGCTTTATCAATACAGATTCTAGGACATAATTAGAAGACAGTAGAACTATATACAAAAGATGAGGTAATCACTCCCTTAGCCAAGACTGAGGGAGTAAACTGCCTCAGTTACTAGGAATAAACCGACTCAGTTACTAGTAAACTACCGCTGCTTCTAGTTGTAAACTGCCGCAGATGTTACGTGTAAACTACAGCAGTTTCTAGGTGTAAACTGCCGCAGTTACTCGGTGCAAACAAGGTCTACCTTTTTGTGGCTAAGAAGTTGCCACATCATTTTAGTACACATCCATGTGTACCATCTTAGTACACATCCATGTGTACCATCCTAGTACACATCCATGTGTACCATCCTAGTACACATCCATGTGTACCATCCTAGTACACATCCATGTGTACCATCTTAGTACACATCCATGTGTACCATCTTAGTACACATTCATGTGTACCATCTTAGTACACATCCATGTGTACCATCTTAGTACACATCCATGTGTACCATCCTAGAAAGTTTAAGTTTACAGTATATAGGAAGGCCACCCATGTATGCTCATACAATCACTACTATTCCTACCATGAGACTAAAGTCACAAGGAGTGTATTTATTACTGTTTCTGAAAGCTTATAGTGTGCAGTCCGGAGTTCTTAAATGAAGAAATTGGGAAAATATTTGACACTTGCATGAAACTGCGATATCCTAAGATGTTTGTGGAATCTGCGTTGCTGGCAGCTAAGAAAACTTATTATAGAGCAGAACCTAAGATAACACCTCAGACCAAGAATGTGCTGGTCCTCCCTCATAACGAGAATTTATCTATCCTGCCGAAGGCTCTTAGAAGATTTAATATACAAGTGGTATTTAAAAATTCACGGACTGTTAGAAGCATTCTGATAAAGAATTAACCACAACAACGTGTTGGTGGTGTCTAAAGTGTTGGTTGCAACGGTTGTAGTCTCTCCTATTTGGGACAAACTGGAAAATTATTGGAGGTGAGAATATCCCAGCACCGTTATTCTATACGTATAGCACAGGAGTCGAACGCGATTTTCAACCATATCAGAGCCTGTAATAACCCAGCAAATTTGCGGGAAGCAAGAGTCATCTTCCCTTGTTCCTCTTGGCTTGAAAGGAATATTGTAGAATCGGCAATTATTAAGGATGATAGGCAGTCATTATACAATATCAGTGATGGGCTGTTCAGATTAGATGCATTTTTACAGTTTAAAATTGGGCTCTTATACGAATGCATCAAATTGTCTTAAATGTGTCACATCTAGGAATTAGCGCCTATTTATCCTGTAGTTTCTGAAGGTTGAACCAGAGTTTGTCTCGGAATTATGTGGGTTGAATATCTGTGACCGTACTTGTTATCGCAGATGCTTCCCCTTTTAACTGAGTTTATTTTAAAAAGCCCTGTTTCCTTTACATAACTTTTAGAACTCTCCCCTCTATATGTTACGGTTTTCTCTCGTAACTTTAAATCGACACATTGTCCCATGGAGGTTACTGTATAATTGCCAGTGACTTCTGTATCACTCACAATATATTTATGCATTTCAAGTTATTGATATCATAGCAGAATATGACCGAATTTTTTATCATTGCCACGTTAATTTCGTTTAGGTTATTACAATATCAATGCTTGTGGGATTTTTCTAATGCTATAATATTCAGCCTTCTGGCTGTGGGCACTGTTGTGCCTGGGGGCACTTCCTGTACCCTCTCCTCTCTCTCCCTCCCTTACTCGCTCACTCCAGTGAAGGCAGTCCTCCGGGAACATATTTGCTGCGACACCCTCCTCTTTTCTGCAATTTTGCAAGCTCCTGATGATGTACTGATTGCAACACGAAAGGCCTAGAGCTATGATTCTACTCCCCCGTGGTTGTTTTGCATCCTGTATCACTTGGTTTGTGATATTTGCATATATATATATATATATATATATATATATATATATATATATATATATATATATATATATATATATATATATATATATATATATATATATATATATATATATATATATATATGAACCTAACGAAAAAAATAAATTTCACTGTGTTTGTTTAGTATTAAATTATTGTAAACAAATCTAAAATATATATAGTTGGGTTAGGCTATATATATATATATATATATATATATATATATATATATATATATATATATATATATATATATATATATATATATATATATATGTCGTGCCGAATAGGCAGAACTTGGGATCTTGGCTTAAATAGCAACGCTCATCTTGCCATATAGGACAAACGAAAATTTGTGTATGGAATAATTTCGCAAATATCATTCTGAACCTAACGAAAAAAATATATTTCATTGAGTTTGTTTAGTATTGAATTATAGTAAAGAAATCTAAAATATATTTAGTTGGGTTAGGCTAAAATAAATTGCTCTTGTTATAATAAGGTTAGGTAAGTTTTCTAAGATTCTTTTGTTGCAAAATTAAATTTTTTTACATTAACATTAATGAAAATTATATATCTTTAAACGTATAAGAGAAAATTTTAGAAAGGACTTAATTTTAAATGAGTTCTTGCTAATTGACTAGTTTTACATATTCGGCACGACATATATATATATATATATATATATATATATATATATATATATATATATATATATATATATATATATATATATAATACATTGATTTATATCAATTTTAGAAAAAGTTTATGCATAAAGTTTTTAATTTCTTTTATAAGTTTCTCCTACATTTTTTATCTTAACTTCACTAGAGTTAATTATTTTAAATTTAAGACAATTGAAATCAATGAACAACTCACAAAGCTGTTAGAACAGTCTAAAAAATAGAATATAATTTATGGAAAAATATAATTGTCTCCTTAATTTCAAAATTGTGAAGTTTATGTTGTCAGGATTTATACAGAGAGAAAGATGGAAATATAAGTGAATGTGCCTTGAATTGTGAAAGTTTAGGTGCAACATTATAATTCTTACGAGCTTTAAATGTTAAAATTCTCGAGGGCAGACTGGACAGTTTAAGGAGGATGGAATAATGAATAGGCCATCAAGATGCCTCGTACCTTCTCACAAAGTGCTTCTACCTGCCCAGGTTCAATATTTCCTATGATGTACTACATCGTATGACAACCCAAAACTAATTGAGAACATCAGTCTCCTGAGGCCGGATGTGGGAGTGGGATCAGTCTACATTGCCAATGAGACTAGGATATATAGGTGTTCACAATGCATCACAGATAGCTCTTCCTGCATTCATGCCCTCGTCTGTGGCTTCCAGTGAATTTGTAGAATTATTTTTCCCCGGATACATCAAGGACAGTTTTGAGGATTAAGACGCTAAAATTGTCCTGGATGGTCATTAAAGGAGCAATGCTCTGTGACACTATCAGGCTCTCAACTAAACCATTTCCTCATAATAACTACAAACAGTCGCACTGGTGTAGCCTGGTAGTGGAGAATAGAGCTTCAACAATGCTTGAGAAGGTATAAGTTCAGAACGGTACATCTCCTGGCAGTGAGAGCCCCTCATGCGGGGACTTTTCTATTGGCTATTTTCAGTTCTTCTCTAGGCTCATGCATTAACCCACAGACCATTCAAATTGGTGATGCACTTCGCCTTCATTGATTATTGATTATTGTGGCTAGCTGGTCCAGTGGCTAACGCGACGGTCTGGAGTTTTGAGACTCTCTGACCGCGGGTTCAAATCCCGCCCGTGGTATGGTTTACATCCACACAGGCTGACACCTGTCTCCGGAACACAAGGATTGAAGGAGATGCAGCTGGCAGCTTTAGGGAGTCCCAAAAGTCTAGAAAGTACAGTGAACTTGTTCATCATTAAATGTTTATCCACAAAGACTGAGAGACCCTTGACTCAAGTGGGAAAAGTAAATTGAGGTTCTTGAAAGAATTAGGAAAAAAGACTCCTCAGGGCAGCTAAAACTCCCAGTGTGGCTAGTTTTGTGTTGAAATGTGTCATTGCACCAGTTCAGAGGGACAATGAGTGCTACATCCTTGGTTACGTGTCCCAGCTCTTACCAACTGAAGGAAATGATTAAACTTTAATCACTGGCGAACAAACCAATGTGATGTATCTCCCAAACTTCCAGTAGTTCGTCTTTTATCTTTTATACTAATCTACTCTTTCTACTAAAAATGTGTCCTTTAAACTCGTGTACTATCTTGTATATATATATATATATATATATATATATATATGTAAGAGAAGTATATATATATATCACATATATATATATATATATATATATATATATATATATATATATATATATATACAAACATTGTCTCTACGTCCACAGCAGGACTCGAACCTGCTAACTCTGTATCAGAGTCCACAGTACTTTACCACGAGACTAGACCTGCGATAAGTATGGGCGCTTAGCCGAAACTAAGCTATGTTTCCCATACCCTCGGGCACCAAGCTCGTTATGAATGTTATTTCATCGAACCCTGCCACATACAGTGGACAACGAAAGAGATTTGAAATGCTTAACAATTCGCAAACAGGCGAAATTATTTACAAACATTGTCTCTACGTCCAAAACGCAGCTTGGTGCCCGGGGGTATGGGAAACATCGCTTAGCTTCGGTTAAGCACCCATACTTATCGCAGGTCTAATCTCGTGGTAAAGTACTGTGGACTCTGATATACAGAGTTAGCAGGTTCGAGTCCTGCTGTGGACATAGAGACAATGATTGTAAATAATTTCGCCTGTTTGCGAATTGTTAAACATATGCAGAAAATTCGTTGTTTGGAAATTAGGAGGTGTGGGATTACCAAAACTATTATCCAGAGGGCTGATGAGGAGTTGAGGTGGTTCGAACATGTAGAGAGAATAGAACAAAACAGAATGACTTCGAGAGTGTATAAATCTGTAGTGGAGGGAAGGCTGGGTAGGGGTCGGCCTAGGAAGGGTTGGAGGGAGACGGAAAAGAAGGTTTTGTGTGAGAGGGGCTTGGGCCTTCAGCAAGCATGCGTGAGCGTATTTGATAGGAGCGAATGGAGACAAATGGTTTTTAATACTTGACGTGCTGTTGGAGTGTGAGCAAAGTAACATTTATGAAGGGATTCAGGGAAACCGGCAGGCCGGACTTGAGTCCTGGAGATGGGAAGTACAGTGTCTACACTCTGAAGGAGGGGTGTTAATGTTGCAGTTTAAAAACTGTAGTGTAAAGCACCCTTCTGGCAAGACAGTGATGGAGTGAATGATGATGAAAGCTTTACTTTTTCGGGTCACCCTGCCTTGGTGGAAATCGGCCGATGTGTTAATTAAAAATAATAAAATAATATATATATATATATATATATATATATATATATATATATATATATATATATACAAACACTGATCTCTGGCTGAAGGAGACTCGAACCTACAAACCATAGGACAAGGTACGCAGTGCTTTACCAATCTACCCACACTGGACAATACCTTGGCGTGTAGCTTGCGCTACACGTTTGATCCAAGGCAGCCAGCTTTCAGGGAGAAGGCTTACAGCTTTTCATCTCATCCCCTGCATGCATCAGCCTTACTAGAGATTTGAACAATGCAAGGAATTCGCGAGAGCAGGCGAAATATACACAAACACTGATCTCTGGCTGAAGGAGACTCGAACCTACAAACCTTAGGACAAGGTACGCAGTGCTTTACCAATCTACCCACACTGGACAATACCTTGGCGTGTAGCTTGCGCTACACGTTTGATCCAAGGCAGCCAGCTTTCAGGGAGAAGGCTTACAGCTTTTCATCTCATCCCCTGCATGCATCAGCCTTACTAGAGATTTGAACAATGCAAGGAATTCGCGAGAGCAGGCGAAATATACACAAACACTGATCTCTGGCTGAAGGAGACTCGAACCTACAAACCTTAGGACAAGGTACGCAGTGCTTTACCAATCTACCCACACTGGACAATACCTTGGCGTGTAGCTTGCGCTACACGTTTGATCCAAGGCAGCCAGCTTTCAGGGAGAAGGCTTACAGCTTTTCATCTCATCCCCTGCATGCATCAGCCTTACTAGAATTCCTTGCATTGTTCAAATCTCTAGTAAGGCTGATGCATGCAGGGGATGAGATGAAAAGCTGTAAGCCTTCTCCCTGAAAGCTGGCTGCCTTGGATCAAACGTGTAGCGCAAGCTACACGCCAAGGTATTGTCCAGTGTGGGTAGATTGGTAAAGCACTGCTTACCTTGTCCTAAGGTTCGTAGGTTCGAGTCTCCTTCAGCCAGAGATCAGTGTTTGTGTATATTTCGCCTGCTCTCGCGAATTCTTTGCATATATATATATATATATATATATATATATATATATATATATATATATATATATATATATATATATATATATATATATATATTCATCATCTTTGATACATTGTGCCATTGTATTCATGTTTATGTTTTTTTCTGTAAATGTATTTTGTTTATTAATAAATGTTCACATAGAATATAAATATAGGGGGTGGTAGGAGAAGAAAATATTCAAACAGCTCCGGGGAGAACCTTGAGTTTTCCCTGAGGTACGTTTATTGTCTTCTCTGAGGATGAGGGTCCCCATTCCAGCTATAGAGGTGGTACTTCCCTATATATATATATATATATATATATATATATATATATATATATATATATATATATATATATATATATATATATATATATATATATATATGTCGTGCCGAATATGTAAAACTGGTCAATTAGCAAGAACTCGTTTAAAATTAAGTCCTGTCTAAAATTTTCTTTTATACGTTTAAAGATACATTTTTTCATTAATGTTAATGTAAAAAATTTTAATTTTGCTCCAAAAGAATCTTAGAAAACTTACCTAACCTTATTATAACAAGAACAATTTATTTTAACCTAACCCAACTAAATATATTTTAGATTTGTTTACAGTAATTTAATGCTAAGCAAACACAGTGAAATATATTTTTTTCGTTAGGTTCAGAATGATTTTGGCGAAATTATTGCATACACAAATTTTCACTTGTCCTATATGGCAAGATGAGCGTTGCTATTTAAGCCAAGATCGCAAGTTCTGCCTATTCGGCATGACACACACACACACACACACATATATATATATATATATATATATATATATATATATATATATATATATATATATATATATATATATATATATATATATATATATATATATATATAATATATATATGTATAATATATATATATATATATATATATATATATATATATATATATATATATATATATATATATATATATATAATGTAAATTTACCTTGTGGTATTTGATTCCGGATCTGGTGCTGGCGTTCTGGGTTAGGTTGGGCCGTTGTTAAAGTGACGTTGGTTTGCATTGTTCCTGTGAGATTTTGAAATTGGGAGTGATGCTATAAGGGCAGATTTTATGATTTTGTGCTTGTAGCTGCAGTGTGATTTGTGTTTGATGGTGGCAGCTTCCAAATGAATATTATGACTGTTGATGCTGACATGTTGTAAAACTGCTAAATTCTCATGTGCAGAACGCATTGCTCAGTGATCTTCGTGGATAGTATATAGATGTATACTTCGTTACAATCTTTACATAGTAAATGGTAGATTCTTGGAGTGTCTTGTGTAGTTCAGTGTTTGTGTTTCTTGGAAAAGAGATTCCCCGAGTTTGTTGGGATAAAAAGTGATTGTGTTGGTCACTTTGTTGTAACACTTGATTGTACCATGGTGGTACAGTAACTTTATTGTACCTTGGTGGTACAGTAACTTTATTGTACCTTGGTGGTACAGTAACTTTATTGTACCTTGGTGGTACAGTAACTTGATTGTACCTTGGTGGTACAATTTTATTATATCTCTCTCGACCGTGGACCTGCTTAACATAACTTTCTCGGCCTTTTGAAAATCAACTGGATGGTTAAAATCTCTCACATGAATAATGAGAGCATTAGAATCTTGTCCACTTTTAATGTTATATTTATGTTGTTATACTCTTAGTTCAAGACTTTTCCCAGTCAAAGAAATAGCTTGAAGACATGCTTGAGGCCCAGTGGTGTGCCCGGGCTGAGAAAGAACATGGCTTGTAAACCAGGAAGCCCAGCTTTTGAGGCATCTGTGGCAGAGTGGTTTAGAACATGACTTGGGGAACCTTGCCAACCTCCCTGACGTGGCTTCGACTCCTGCTGACTGCGATCTTCCTCTGTATATACCTGCTTGTTTCTGCATGGTGCATTGAGACAGGGTGATCCAAAAAAGAAACACTTTCACTATCATTCACATATAATCACTGTCTTTGCAGAGGTGCCCAAATACGACAGTTTAGATGTCACTCTAACCAGCCAATATCCCTAACCCCTTCTTCAAAGTGCAGGCATTGTACTTCCCACTTTCAGGGCGCAAGTCCGGCTAACAGGTTTTTCTGAATCCCTTCACAAAATATTACCCTGCTCACACTCCAACAGCTCGTCAGGTCCCAGAAACCATTCGTCTCCATTCACTTCTATCTAACATGCTCACACATGCTTGCTGCATGTCCAGTCCCCTTGCAAACTTGTACAAAACCTCTTTTACCCCCTCCCTCCATCCTTTCCTAGGATGACCCCTACCCCTCCTCCCCTCCACTACAGATTTATACACCCTCTAATTCATCTTATTTTGCTCCAACCTCTCTAAATGACCAAGCCACCTCAACAACCTCTCTAAATGACCAAGCCACTTCAACAACCTCTCTAAATGACCAAGCCACCTCAACAACCCCTCTTCAGCCCTCAAACTAATACTTTTAGTAACTCCACACCTCCTCCTAATTTCAGCACTACGAATTCTTTGCATAATATTTACACCACACATTGGTGTAAATATTATGCACAACTTTACTGCCACCAGACTCCTTCTTGCTACAGCATTTGCAACCCATGCTTCACATCCATATAAAAGTGTTGGTACCACTATTTTCTTGTGCATGCTCTTCTTTGCTTCTGTGCATAACTTTTTTTGTCTCCACAGATACCTCAACGCACCACTCACCTATTTTCTTTCATCAATTCTGTGGTTAACCTCGTCCTTCATAAACCCATCTGCTGACAAGTCTACTCCCAAATTTCGGAACACATTCACTTCTTCCATAATCCCTCCCTCCAATGTGATATCCAATTTTTCTTTACTTAACTCATTTGATACCTTCATCACCTTACTCTTATCTATGTTCACTTTCAACTTTTTTCCTACACACACACTCCCAAACTCGTTCACTAACCTTTGCAACTTCTCTTTAGAATCTCCCAAAAGCACAGTATCATCAGCAAAAAGTAACTCCCATTTTGTATTTGAATCCCCATAATTTAATCCCACCCCTCTCCCCAACACCCTAGCATTTACTTCTTTTACAATTCCATCTACAAATATGTTAAACAACCTGGTGACATTAAACATCCTTGTCTAAGACCTACTTTTATTGAGAAGTAATCTCCCTCCCTCTCTCCTCCACACCCTGACCTGAGTCTCACTATCCTCAAAAAACTCTTTACAACATTTAGTAACTTACCACCTATTACAAATACTTGCAACATCTGCCACATTGCTCCCCTATCCACTCTGTCATATGCCTTTTCTAAATCCATAAGTGCAATGAAAACTTCCCTACCTTTATCAAAATATTATTCACTTATATGCTTCAATGTAAACACTTGGTCTACATATCTCCTACTCATTCTAAAACCTCCTTGCTCATCTGCAATCCTACTCTCTGTCTTACCACTAATTTTCCCAATAATAACCCTACCATACACTTTACCTGGTATACTCATTAAACTTATTCCCCTACAATTTTTTTTTTAATTTCTTTAGTCCCACTTCGTTTATATAAAGAAATTTTACACAATTTTTGTTAGTCCCTAGGTACCTTCCCCTCCTTCATACGTTTATTGACCATATGTCCCAACCACTCCAGAACTATATTATCTCCTGCTTTTAACATTTCTGTCATGATCCCATCAGTTCCAGCTGCTTTACCCCTCTCTCATTCTGCCTAATGCCTCACGCACCTGCCTCACACTCACACCCGGCTCTTCTTCACTCCTAAAATGTGTTATACCTCCCTGACTAATGCATGAAATTACTGACCCCTTCTCTTCATCATCATTTAAGAGTTCCTCAAAATATTTACGTGATGTACGACTGTCAGTGGATAAAGAAAAGAATGGAGAGCGTCCCTAATCTCAGTCCTAGCATGCAGAGGGCGTTGCATTGTACCACACAGCAGAAAAGCTAAGAATAGAGAGAGTTTACAGAAAGCAATTCTTTGACTTGTGAGTATGAGTGGCACTGTGACCCTTCAGTCTCTTCCCACAGCCCCAGAAACTGCCATGACACATCTGTTTTCATACTTTCATCTGTGTCGACCGTCATTTAATAACAGCTTCAGAAGCTGGGGGATGAGACAGTTGGGTGACAGTCTGTTGCCGCTGATACAGCTCAGTCACAGGCTTACTGTCTGCTTCGATACTGATAGTCGTGCATTATGACTTATCATGAGTGTGTAGGCTATGAGAACAGATAACAGCTCCTGGGCTGTAGACACACTGAAAGATTGCAATTTTTCCATCTTTTCTCTAATTCCTCTAATATTTATTGCCATCCCCCCCCCGTTTGTTAGTCTGTCCCTGTTTCTCAGTCTTTCTCTTCCTCTGTCCTCTCCCTCATTCAGTCGTCCACTCATTTTTATTTACCCTACATCTCTGTCTTCATTCCTCCTCATTCTCGTCACTTTACTCCTTCATTCCTTCCTTCCTCAAATCCCTCCTTACCACTTTCTTATTGTCTTCCTCCGTCCCTCCCTCACTGCCACTATTCTTTAACCTCCCTCTTCATCCTCTCTCATTTTTTAACTTCCTCATACCTGGCTGTCTTCAGGAAGGCGCTGGACAGGCACCTAAACTCAGTACCTGATCAACCGGGCTATGATTCGTACGTCGGTTTACGTGTGACCAGCAGTAACAGCCTGGTTGATCAGGCCCTGATCCACCACAAGGTCTGGTCACAGACCGGACCGCGGGGGCGTTGACCCCCGAAACCCTCTCCAGGTATACTCCAGGTATACCTTCCTCCCTCCCTCCCTCCCTCCCTCCCTCCCTCCCTCCCTCCTTCCCTCCCTCCCTCCCTCCCCCCTCCTTCATTCACATACTTCCTGTGATTCTTTACTGTATTTTGACAATGAATTCGTTGTTAACTGACTCACAAAATCGTAATATCACAATTGCAAACACACCAGGGAACGGGCGGAGTTTGAACCACTGGCCAGGAGGCCTGACTCTCCCTGACTCTTAATTAAAAAAGGAGCTGGTAACAGTGTGAGTGTTATCTTACGTTCACTGTCATCATCACAGTGTTATCTTACGTTCAGTGTTATCATCACCTCAGTGGTGTTATCTTACGTTCAGTGTCATCATCACCTCAGTGGTGTTATCTTACGTTCAGTGTCATCATCACAGTGTTATCTTACGTTCAGTGTCATCATCACCTCAGTGGTGTTATCTTACGTTCAGTGTCATCATCACCTCAGTGGTGTTATCTTACGTTCACTGTCATCATCACAGTGTTATCTTACGTTCAGTGTCATCATCACCTCAGTGGTGTTATCTTACGTTCAGTGTCATCGTCACCTCAGTGGTGTTATCTTACGTTCACTGTCATCATCACAGTGTTATCTTACGTTCAGTGTCATCATCACCTCAGTGGTGTTATCTTACGTTCAGTGTCATCATCACCTCAGTGGTGTTATCTTACGTTCAGTGTCATCATCACCTCAGTAGTGTTATCTTACGTTCAGTGTCATCATCACCTCAGTAGTGTTATCTTACGTTCAGTGTCATCATCACCTCAGTAGTGTTATCTTACGTTCAGTGATATCATCACCTCAGTAGTGTTATCTTACGTTCCCTGTCATCATCACCTCAGTGGTGTTATCTTACGTTCAGTGTCATCATCACCTCAGTGGTGTTATCTTACGCTCACTGTCATCATCACAGTGTTATCTTACGTTCAGTGTCATCACCTCAGTGGTGTTATCTTACGTTCAGTGTCATCATCACCTCAGTGGTGTTATCTTACGTTCACTGTCATCATCACAGTGTTATCTTACGTTCAGTGTCATCATCACCTCAGTGGTGTTATCTTACGTTCAGTGTCATCATCACCTCAGTGGTGTTATCTTACGTTCAGTGTCATCATCACCTCAGTGGTGTTATCTTACGTTCACTGTCATCATCACAGTGTTATCTTACGTTCAGTGTCATCACCTCAGTGGTGTTATCTTACGTTCAGTGTCATCATCACCTCAGTGGTGTTATCTTACGTTCAGTGTTATCATCACCTCAGTAGTGTTATCTTACGTCCAGTGTCATCATCACCTCAGTGTTATCTTACGTTCAGTGTCATCATCACCTCAGTAGTGTTATCTTACGTTCCCTGTCATCACCTCAGTAGTGTTATCTTACGTTCCCTGTCATCATCACCTCAGTAGTGTTATCTTACGTTCACTGTCATCATCACCTCAGTAGTGTTATCTTACGTTCAGTGTAATCATCACCTCAGCAGTGTTATCTTACGTTCCCTGTCATCATCACCTCAGTAGTGTTATCTTACGTTCATTGTGATCATCACCTCAGTGGTGTTATCTTACGTTCAATGTCTACCTGGAGTCTACATGGAGAGTATTCCGGGGATCAACGCCTCCGCGGCCCGGTCCATGACCAGGCCTCCTGGTGGATCAAGACCTGATCAATGAGGCTGTTATTGTTGGCCGCACGTAGTCCAACGTACGAACCACAGCCCGGCTGATCCGGCACTGACTTCAGGTATCTGTCCAGTTCCCTCTTGAAGACAACCAGGGGTCTATTGGTAATTTCCTTTATGCCTGGCGGGAGGCTGTTGAACAGTCTTGGACCCTGGACACTTATTGTGTTTTCTCTTAGCGCACTAATGGCGCCCCTACTTTTCGCTGGGGATATATTGCATCGCCTGCCAAGTCTTTTGTTTTTGTAAGGAGTGATTTCTGTGTGAAGATTAGGGACCAGTCCCTTCAGAATCTTCCAGGTGTAGATTATGATGTATCTCTCTCGCCTTCGCTCCATTGAGTACAAATCAAGTGCTTCCAGCCGTTCCCAGCAATTAAGGTGTTTAATGGAACTTATATGTGCAGTAAAGATTCTCTGTACATTATCTAGATCTCCAGTTTCATCTGCCTTGAATGGAGATGTTAATGTACAGCAGTATTCCAGTCTAGAGAGAACAAGTGATTTTAAAAGGATCATCACTGGCTTGGCATCTCTTGTCTTGAATGTTCTCATTATCCATCCTATCAGTTTCCTCGCAGATGTGATAGTGGTATTGTTGTGGTCCTTGAAGGTGAGATCTTCAGACATTACCACTCCCAGGTCCTTCACATTATTTTTCCGCTCTATTGTGTGATTGGAATTTGTAGTATACTCAGTCCTAGTTATTATTTCCTTCAATTTTCCATAACGGAGTAGTTGGAATTTGTCTTCATTGAGCATCATATTGCTCTCCGTTGCCCACTGGAAAACTTGGTTTATACCTTCTTGGAGATTTGCCGTGTCCGCAATGGATAACACTCTGATGCAGATCCTTGTAGTATTGTCTGCAAAGGATGATACGGATAGGGACAAGTACTGTGCCTTGTGGAACAGAACTCTTCAATGTGGCAGCTTCCGATTTAACTCTTTTTACCACTACTCTTTGTGGAAGATTGAGACACTTATGCAACATATGGGAATCTTTATTAGGGATACGTTTCGCCTAACAGCGGCTTCATCAGTCCAATACAAACTAGAAATGGGTTAGGAGAGGAGGAGTTTGAGGTAATCAGTCCCTCAACCTGGAAACGATGTGTTCAGTCCATCACTACTCTCTGTGTTCGATTGGTTAGAAAGTTTTGAAGATCACTTGTCAAGGGGTTTTGCAAAATCTGTGTATACTACATCTGCATTCTGTTTTCCAGTGCATCTAAGACCATATCACAGTAGTCCAATAGTTGCGAGGGGCAGGAGCGACCTGCTCTGAACCCATGTTGCCTGGACTGTGCAATTTTTGGGAGTCCAAGTACTTTGCAATCCTGCTTCTTAGAACTCTTTGAAAGATTTTTTTGATGTGGGACGTTAAAGCTATTGGCCTATAGTTTTTATCTAATGCTTTACCCTTATGGAATGAGGCAATATCCGTTGTTTTCAGTGACTGTAGAATCTCACCTGTGGCTATGCTTCTTCTCCATAGCATACTTAGAGCCCGTGAGAGGGGTTTCTTTCAGTTCTTAATGAAAGAGTTCCACGAGTCTGGACCTGGGGCTGAACGCATGGGCATGTCGTCGATGGCTTTCTCAAAGTCTAGTGGACTTAAGGTTATGTCAGAAATCTGGCATACATTGGCAGGGTTTTGAGGGTAATTCATGAAAAAATTATTTTGATTGTCTATCTCTAGACTGATTAGTGGCTCGCTGAACACAGAGTCATATTGAGATTTCAGTATCACTCATTTCTATGTTGTCGTCTGTGTAGGATCTGTCTTGTGTGATCAAGGGCCCGATACTAGATGTGGTTTTTGTCTTGTTTTTGGCATATGAAAAGAAGTATTTCGAATTTCTTTTAATTTCACTAATCGCTTTTAGCTCCTGTCTCTCCTGGATCTTGTATTAGTCCTTTAACTTAAGATCAATATTTTCCACTTCACTGGTTAGCGCTTTCTTCCGTGTTTCAGATAATCTAGCATTCTTGAAAAGGTCAGTGATTCTTTGCCTTCTCTTGTAGAGGGAGCGTCTCTCTCTTTCTCTACAGTTTACTTCTTCTCTTTTTTTTTTTCTTGGGAAAATATGCCTTAACATATTTCAGCTACCAGGAAGTTGATCTTTTCAAGGCACTGGTTAGGGTCCATCATCACCTCGGTAGTGATATCTTACATTCAATGTTATCATCAGTGTTATCTTACATTCAGTTTTATCATCAGTGTTATCTTACGTTCAGTGTTACCATCAGTGTTATCTCACGTTCAGTGTCATCATCAGTGTTTTCATACGTTCGTCATCATCAGTGTTATCTTGCGTTCAGTGTCATCATAGGTGTTATCTTACGTTCAGTGTCATCACCTCGGTAGTGTTATCTTACGTTCAGTGTCACCATCAGTGATATCTTACGGTCAGTGTCATCATCAGTGTATCTTACGGTTTGTGTCATCATCAATGTTATCTTACGGTCATTGTCAGCATCAGTGTTATCTTACGGTCAGTGTCATCATCAATGTTATCTTGCGTTCAGTGTCATCATCAGCGTTATCTTACGTTCAGTGTCATCACCTCGGAAGTGTTATCTTACTATCAGTGTCATCGTCACCTAAGTAGTGTTATCTTGCGTTCAGTGTCATTATCACCTCGGTAGTGTTATCATACGTTCAGTGTCATCATCACCTCGGTAGTGTTATCTTAGTTTCAGTGTCATCGTCACCTTAGTAGTGTTATCTTACGTTCAGTGTCATCGTCACCTCAGTAGTGTTATCTTACGTTCAGTGTCATCATCACCTCAGAAGTGTTATCTTACGTTCAGTGTCATCGTCACCTCAGTAGTGTTATCTTACGTTCAGTGTCATCATCACCTCAGTAGTGTTATCTTACGTAAATTGTCATTATCACCTCAGTAGTGTTATCTTACGTTCAGTGTCATCGTCACCTCAGTAGTGTTATCTTACGTTCAGTGTCATCATCACCTCAGAAGTGTTATCTTAAGTTCAGTATCATCATCACCTCAGTAGTGTTATCTTACGTTCATTGTGATCATCACCTCAGTAGTGTTATCTTACGTTCACTGTCATCATCACAGTGTTATCTTACGTTCATTGTGATCATCACCTCAGTAGTGTTATCTTACGTTCAGTGTCATCATCACCTCAGTAGTGTTATCTTACGTTCAGTGTCATCAGCACCTCAGTAGTGTTATCTTACGTTCAGTGTCATCATCACCTAAGTAGTGTTATCTTACGTTCAGTGTCATCATCACCTCAGTGGTGTTATCTTACGTTTAGTGTCATCATCACCTCAGTAGTGTTATCTTACGTTCAGTGTCATCATCACCTCAGTAGTGTTATCTTACGTTCAGTGTCATCATCACCTCAGTAGTGTTATCTTACGTTCAGTGTCATCATCACCTCAGTAGTGTTATCTTACGTTCAGTGTCATCATCACCTCAGTAGTGTTATCTTACGTTCAGTGTCATCATCACCTCATTAGTGTTATCTTATGTTCAGTGTCATCATCATTATCTTACGTTCAGTGTCACCATCACACTGTTATCTTATGTTCAGTGTCATCATCGGTGTTATCTTACGTTCAGTGTCATCATCACCTCAGTAGCGTTATCTTACGTTCAGTGTCATCATCGGTGTTATCTTACGTTAAGTGTCATCATCACCTCAGTAGTGTTATCTTACGTTCAGTGCCATCATAACCTCAGTAGTATTATCTTACGCTCAGTATCATCATCACAGTGTTATCTTATGTTCAGTGTCATCATCACAGTGTTATCTTATGTTCAGTGTCATCACCATAGTGTTATCATACGTTCCGTGTCATCATCACAGTGTTATCTTACGTTCAGTGCCATCATCACAGGGTTATCTTACGTTCAGTGTCATCATCACAGCGTTATCTTATGTTCAGTGTCATCATCACAGTGTTATCTTATGTTCAGTGTCATCATCACAGTGTTATCTTACGTTCCGTGTCATCATCACAGTGTTATCTTACTTTCAGTGTCATCATCACAGTGTTATCTTACGTTCCGTGTCATCATCACAGTGTTATCTTATGTTCAGTGTCATCATCACAGTGTTATCTTACGTTCATTGTTATCATCACAGTGTTATCTTACGTTCAATGTTATCATCGCTGTTATCTTACGTTCAGTCATCATCACCACCTCAGTAGTGTTATCTTACGTTCCGTGTCATCATCACAGTGTTATCTTACTTTCAGTGTCATCATCACAGTGTTATCTTACGTTCCGTGTCATCATCACAGTGTTATCTTACGTTCAGTGTCATCATCACAGTGTTATCTTACGTTCAGTGCCATCATCACAGTGTTATCTTACGTTCCGTGTCATCATCACAGTGTTATCTTACGTTCAGTGTCATCATCACAGCGTTACCTTATGTTCAGTGTCATCACCACAGTGTTATCATCAGTGTTATGTTATGTAATTTAAATATTTTGAACAGAGATCATTCCCCTTCCCTCCCCTGTCTTCCTTCCTCATTACCTCTTCCATCCCTCCCCTGTCTTCCTCCCTCATTACCTCCTCCATCCCTCCCCTGTCTTCCTTCCTCATTACCTCCTCCATCCCTCCCCTGTCTTCCTTCCTCATTACCTCCTCCATCCCTCCCCTGTCTTCCTTCCTCATTACCTCCTCCATCCCTCCGCTGTCTTCCTTCCTCATTACCTCCTCCATCCCTCCCCTGTCTTCCTTCCTCATTACCTCCTCCATCCCTCCCCTGTCTTCCTTCCTCATTACCTCCTCCATCCCTCCCCTGTCTTCCTCCGTCATTACCTCCTCCATCCCTCCCCTGTCTTCCTTCCTCATTACCTCCTCCATCCCTCCCCTGTCTTCCTTCCTCATTACCTCCTCCATCCCTCCCCTGTCTTCCTCCCTCATTACCTCCTCATCCCTCCCCTGTCTTCCTCCTCATTACCTCCTCCATCCCTCCCCTGTCTTCCTTCCTCATTACCTCCTCCATCCCTCCCCTGTCTTCCTTCCTCATTACCTCCTCCATCCCTCCCCTGTCTTCCTTCCTCATTACCTCCTCCATCCCTCCCCTGTCTTCCTCCCTCATTACCTCCTCCATCCCTCCCCTGTCTTCCTTCCTCATTACCTCCTCCATCCCTCCCCTGTCTTCCTTCCTCATTACCTCCTCCATCCCTCCCCTGTCTTCCTTCCTCATTACCTCCTCCATCCCTCCCCTGTCTTCCTTCCTCATTACCTCCTCCATCCCTCCCCTGTCTTCCTTCCTCATTACCTCCTCCATCCCTCCCCTGTCTTCCTTCCTCATTACCTCCTCCATCCCTCCCCTGTCTTCCTTCCTCATTACCTCCTCCATCCCTCCCCTGTCTTCCTTCCTCATTACCTCCTCCATCCCTCCCCTGTCTTCCTTCCTCATTACCTCCTCCATCCCTCCCCTGTCTTCCTCCCTCATTACCTCCTCCATCCCTCCCCTGTCTTCCTTCCTCATTACCTCCTCCATCCCTCCCCTGTCTTCCTTCCTCATTACCTCCTCCATCCCTCCCCTGTCTTCCTCCCTCATTACCTCCTCCATCCCTCCCCTGTCTTCCTCCCTCATTACCTCCTCCATCCCTCCCCTGTCTTCCTCCCTCATTACCTCCTCCATCCCTCCCCTGTCTTCCTTCCTCATTACCTCCTCCATCCCTCCCCTGTCTTCCTTCCTCATTACCTCCTCCATCCCTCCCCTGTCTTCCTTCCTCATTACCTCCTCCATCCCTCCCCTGTCTTCCTTCCTCATTACCTCCTCCATCCCTCCCCTGTCTTCCTTCCTCATTACCTCCTCCATCCCTCCCCTGTCTTCCTCCCTCATTACCTCCTCCATCCCTCCCCTGTCTTCCTCCCTCATTACCTCCTCCATCCCTCCCCTGTCTTCCTCCCTCATTACCTCCTCCATCCCTCCCCTGTCTTCCTCCCTCATTACCTCCTCCATCCCTCCCCTGTCTTCCTTCCTCATTACCTCCTCCATCCCTCCCCTGTCTTCCTTCCTCATTACCTCCTCCATCCCTCCCCTGTCTTCCTTCCTCATTACCTCCTCCATCCCTCCCCTGTCTTCCTCCCTCATTACCTCCTCCATCCCTCCCCTGTCTTCCTCCCTCATTACCTCCTCCATCCCTCCCCTGTCTTCCTTCCTCATTACCTCCTCCATCCCTCCCCTGTCTTCCTCCCTCATTACCTCCTCCATCCCTCCATCCCTCCCCTGTCTTCCTCCCTCATATACCTCCTCCATCCCTCCCCTGTCTTCCTCCCTCATTACCTCCTCCATCCCTCCCCTGTCTTCCTTCCTCATTACCTCCTCCATCCCTCCCCTGTCTTCCTCCCTCATACCTCCTCCATCCCTCCCCTGTCTTCCTCCCTCATTACCTCCTCCATCCCTCCCTGTCTTCCTCCCTCATTACCTCCACCATCCCTCCCCTGTCTTCCTCCCTCATTACCTCCTCCATCCCTCCTCTGTCTTCCTCCCTCATTACCTCCTCCATCCCTCCCCTGTCTTCCTTCCTCATTACCTCCTCCATCCCTCCCCTGTCTTCCTTCCTCATTACCTCCAACATCCCTCCCCTGTCTTCCTCCCTCATTACCTCCTCCATCCCTCACCTGTCTTCCTCCCTCATTACCTCCTCCATCCCTCCCCTGTCTTCCTTCCTCATTACCTCCTCCATCCCTCCCCTGTCTTCCTCCCTCATTACCTCCTCCATCCCTCCCCTGTCTTCCTTCCTCATTACCTCCTCCATCCCTCCCCTGTCTTCCTCCCTCATGACCTCCTCCATCCCTCCCCTGTCTTCCTGCCTCATTACCTCCTCCATCCCTCCCCTGTCTTCCTCCCTCATTACCTCCTCCATCCCTCCCCTGTCTTCCTCCCTCATTACCTCCTCCATCTCTCCCCTGTCTTCCTGCCTCATTACCTCCTCCATCCCTCCCCTGTCTTCCTGCCTCATTACCTCCTCCATCCCTCCCCTGTCTTCCTGCCTCATTACCTCCTCCATCCCTCCCCTGTCTTCCTCCCTCATTACCTCCTCCATCCCTCCCCTGTCTTCCTCCTCATGTCCTCCTCCATCCCTCCCCTGTCTTCCTCCCTCATATACGTCCTCCATCCCTCCCCTGTCTTCCTCCCTCATATACCTCCTCCCTCCCTCCCCTGTCGTCCTGCCTCAGTACGTCCTCCATCCCTCCCCTGTCTTCCTCCCTCATTACCTCCTCCATCCCTCCCCTGTCTTCCTCCCTCATTACCTCTTCCATCCCTCCCCTGTCTTCCTTCCTCATTACCTCCTCCATCCTTCCCCTGTCTTCCTTCCTCATTACCTCCTCCATCCCTTTCCTGTCTTCCTTCCTCATTACCTCCACCATCCCTCCCCTGTCTTCCTTCCTCATTACCTCCACCATCCCTCCCCTGTCTTCCTTCCTCATTACCTCCTCCATCCCTCCCCTGTCTTCCTCCCTCATTACCTCCTCCATCCCTCCCCTGTCTTCCTTCCTCATTACCTCCTCCATCGCACCCCTGTCTTCCTTCCTCATTACTCTCCTCCATCCCTCCCCTGTCTTCCTTCCTCATTCCTCCTCCATCCCTCCCCTGTCTTCCTTCCTCATTACCTCCTCCATCCCTCCCCTGTCTTCCTCCCTCATACCTCCTCCATCCCACCCCTGTCTTCCTTCCTCATTACCTCATCCATCCCTCCCCTGTCTTCCTTCCTCATTACCTCCTCCATCCCTCCCCTGTCTTCCTCCCTCATTACTTCCTCCATCCCTCCCCTGTCTTCCTCCCTCATTACCTCCTCCATCCCTCCCCTGTCTTCCTTCCTAATTACCTCCTCCATCCCTCCCCTGTCTTCCTTCCTCATTACCTCCACCATCCCTCCCCTGTCTTCCTCCCTCATTACCTCCTCCATCCCTCACCTGTCTTCCTCCCTCATTTCCTCCTCCATCCCTCCCCTGTCTTCCTCCCTCATTACCTCCTCCATCCCTCACCTGTCTTCCTCCCTCATTACCTCCTCCATCCCTCCCCTGTCTTCCTCCCTCATGACCTCCTCCATCCCTCCCCTGTCTTCCTTCCTCATTACCTCCTCCATCCCTCCCCTGTCTTCCTCCCTCATTACCTCCTCCATCCCTCCCCTGTCTTCCTCCCTCATACCTCCTCCATCCCTCCCCTGTCTTCCTGCCTCATATCCTGGTCCATCCCTCCCCTGTCTTCCTGCCTCATACCTCCTCCATCCCTCCCCTGTCTTCCTGCCTCATATACCTCCTCCATCCCTCCCCTGTCTTCCTCCCTCATTACCTCCTCCATCCCTCCTCTGTCTTCCTCCCTCATTACCTCCTCCATCCCTCCCCTGTCTTCCTTCCTCATTACCTCCTCCATCCCTCCCCTGTCTTCCTTCCTCATTACCTCCAACATCCCTCCCCTGTCTTCCTCCCTCATTACCTCCTCCATCCCTTCCCTGTCTTCCTCCCTCATATCCTCCTCCAACCCTCCCCGGTCTTCCTCCATCCCTCCCCTATCTTCCTCCCTCATATCCTCCTCCATACCTCCCCATCTTCCTCCCTCATATCCTCCTGCAACCCTCCCCTGTCTTCCTCCATCCCTCCCCTGTCTTCCTCCCTCATATCCTCCTTCATCCCTCCCCTGTCTTCCTCCCTCATATCCTCCTCCATCCCTCCCCTGTCTTCCTCCCTCATATCCTCCTCCATCCCTCCCCTGTCTTCCTCCCTCATATCCTCCTCCATCCCTCCCCTGTCTTCCTCCCTCATATCCTCCTCCATCCCTCCCCTATCTTCCTCAAATCCTCCTCCATCCCTCTCTTGTCTTCCTCCCTCATATCCTCCTCCATCCCTCCCCTGTCTTCCTCCCTCATGACCTCCTCCATCCCTCCCCTGTCTTCCTCCCTCATATCCTCCTCCATCCCTCCCCTGTCTTCCTCCCTCATATCCTCCTCCATCCCACCCCTGTCTTCCTCCCTCATGACCTCCTCCATCCCTCCCCTGTCTTCCTCCCTCATATCCTCCTCCATCCCTCCCCTGTCTTCCTCCCTCATATCCTCCTCCATCCCTCCCCTGTCTTCCTCCCTCATTACCTCCTCCATCCCTCCCCTGTCTTCCTCCCTCATTACCTCCTCCATCCCTCCCCTGTCTTCCTCCCTCATTACCTCCTCCATCCCTCCCTTGTCTTCCTCCCTCACCTCCTCCACCTCCTCCATCTCCTCCCCTGTCTTCCTCCCTCATTACCTCCTCCATCCCTCACCTGTCTTCCTCCCTCATTACCTCCTCCATCCCTCCCCTGTCTTCCTCCCTCATTACCTCCTCCATCCCTCCCCTGTCTTCCTCCCTCATTACCTCCTCCATCCCTCACCTGTCTTCCTCCCTCATTACCTCCTCCATCCCTCCACTGTCTTCCTCCCTCATTACCTCCTCCATCCCACCCCTGTCTTCCTTCCTCATTACCTCCTCCATCCCTCCCCTGTCTTCCTACCTCATTACCTCCAACATCCCTCCCCTGTCTTCCTCCTCATTACCTCCTCCATCCCTCCCCTGTCTTCCTCCTCATCATACCTCCTCCATCCCTCCCCTGTCTTCCTCCCTCATTACCTCCTCCATCCCTCCCCTGTCTTCCTTCCTCATTACCATTCCTCCCCTGTCTTCATCCCTCATTACCTCCTCCATCCCTCCCCTGTCTTCCTTCCTCATTACCTCCACCATCCCTCCCCTGTCTTCCTTCCTCATTACCATCCCTCCCCTGTCTTCCTCCCTCATTACCTCCTCCATCCTTCCCCTGTCTTCCTTCCTCATTACCTCCACCATCCCTCCCCTGTCTTCCTCCCTCATTACCTCCACCATCCCTCCCCTGTCTTCCTCCCTCATTACCTCCTCCATCCCTCCCCTGTCTTCCTCCCTCATTACCTCCACCATCCCTCCCCTGTCTTCCTCCCTCATTACCTCCTCCATCCCTCCTCTGTCTTCCTCCCTCATGACCTCCTCCATCCCTCCCCTGTCTTCCTCCCTCATTACCTCCTCCATCCCTCCCCTGTCTTCCTCCCTCATGACCTCCTCCATCCCTCCCCTGTCTTCCTCCCTCATGACCTCCTCCATCCCTCCCCTGTCTTCCTCCCTCATGACCTCCTCCATCCCTCCCCTGTCTTCCTCCCTCATTACCTCCTCCATCCCTCCCCTGTCTTCCTCTCTCATTACCTCCTCCATCCCTCCCCTGTCTTCCTCCCTCATGACCTCCTCCATCCCTCCCCTGTCTTCTTCCCTCATATCCTCCTCCATCCCTCCCCTCTCTTCCTCCCTTAAATCCTCCTCCATCCCTCACCTGTCTTCCTCTTTCATATCCTCCTCCATCCCTCTCCTGCCTTCCTCCCTCATATCCTCCTCCATCCCTCCCCTGTCTTCCTCCCTCATATCCTCCTCCATCCCTCCCCTGTCTTCCTCCCTCATATCCTCCTCCATCCCTCCCCTGTCTTCCTCCCTCATATCCTCCTCCATCCCTCCCCTGTCTTCCTCCCTCATGACCTCCTCCATCCCTCCCCTGTCTTCCTCTCTCATGACCTCCTCCATCCCTTCCCTGCCTTCCCCCCTCATAACCTCCTCAGTCCCTCCCCTGTCTTCCTCCCTCATGACCTCCTCCATCCCTCACCTGTCTTCCTCCCTCATATCCTCCTCCATCCCTCCCCGTCTTCCTCCCTCATCTCCTCCTCCATCCCTGCCCTGTCTTCCTCCCTCATGACCTCCTCCATCCCTCCCCTGTCTTCCTCCCTCATATCCTCCTCCATCCCTCCCCTGTCTTCCTCCCTCATATCCTCCTCCATCCCTCCCCTGTCTTCCTCCCTCATGACCTTCTCCATCCCTCCCCTGTCTTCCTCCCTCATGACCTCCTCCATCCCTCCCCTGTCTTCCTCCCTCATGACCTCCTCCATCCCTCACCTGTCTTCCTCCCTCATATCCTCCTCCATCCCTCCCCTGTCTTCCTCCCTCATGACCTCCTCCATCCCTCCCCTGTCTTCCTCCCTCATATCCTCCTCCATCCCTCCCCTGTCTTCCTCCCTCATGACCTCCTCCATCCCTTCCCTGTCTTCCTCCCTCATATCCTCCTCCATCCCTCCCCTATCTTCCTCCCTCATGACCTCCTCCATCCCTCCCCTATCTTCCTCAAATCCTCCTCCATCCCTCGCATGTCTTCCTCCCTCATATCGTCCTCCATCCCTCTCCTGTCTTCCTCCCTCATGACCTCCTCCATCCCTCACCTGTCTTCCTCTTTCATATCCTCCTCCATCCCTCTCCTGCCTTCCTCCCTCATATCCTCCTCCATCCCTCCCCTGTCTTCCTCCCTCATGACCTCCTCCATCCCTCCCCTGTCTTCCTCCCTCATATCCTCCTCCATCCCTCCCCTGTCTTCCTCCCTCATGACCTCCTCCATCCCTCCCCTGTCTTCCTCCCTCAAATCCTCCTCCATCCCTCCCCTGTCTTCCTCCCTCATATCCTCCTCCATCCCTCCCCTGTCTTCCTCCCTCATGACCTCCTCCATCCCTCCCCTGTCTTCCTCCCTCATATCCTCCTCCATCCCTCTCCTGTCTTCCTCCCTCATATCCTCCTCCATCCCTCCCCTGTCTTCCTCCCTCATATCCTCCTCCATCCCTCCCCTGTCTTCCTCCCTCACATCCTCCTCTATCTCTCCCCTGCTTTCCTTCCTCATATCCTCCTTCATCCATCCCCTGTCTTCCTCCCTCACATCCTCCTCCATCCCTCCCCTGCTTTCCTCCCTCATATCCTCCTCCATCCCACCCCTGTCTTCTTCCCTCATGACTTCCTCCATCCCTACCCTGTCTTCCTCCCTCATATCCTCCTCCATCCCTCCCCTGTCTTCCTCCCTCATATCCTCCTCCATCCCTCCCCTGTCTTCCTCCCTCACGACCTCCTCCATCCCTCCCCTGTCTTCCTCTCTGATACCCTCCTCCATCCCTCCCCTGTCTTCCTCCCTCATATCCTCCTCCATCCCTCCCTTGTCTTCCTCCCTCATATCCTCTTCCATCCCTCCCCTGTCTTCCTCCCTCATATCCTCCTCCATCCCTGCCCTGTCTACCTCCATCATGACCTCCTCCATCCCTCCCTTGTCTTCCTCCCTCATATCCTCCTCCATCCCTCCCCTGTCTTCCTCCTTCATATCCTCCTCCTTCCCTCCCCTCTCTTCCTCCCTCATATCCTCCTCCATCCCTCCCCTGTCTTCCTTCCTCATATCCTCCTCCATCCCCCCCCTGTCTTCCTCCCTCATATCCTCCTCAATCCCTCCCCTGTCTTCCTCCCTCATATCCTCCTCCATCCCTCTCCTGTCTTCCTCCCTCATATACTCCTCCATCCCTCCCCTGTCTTACTCCCTCATATCCTCCTCCATCCCACCCTTGGCTTCCTCCCTCATATCCTCCTCAATCCCTCCCCTGTCTTCCTCCCTAATATCCTCCTTCATCACTCCCCTGTATTCCTCACTAATGACCTCCTCCATCCCTCCACTGTCTTCCTCCCTCATTCCCTCCTCCATCCTTCCCATGTCTTCCTCATATCCTCCTCCATCCCTCCCCTGTCTTCCTCCCTCATGACCTCCTTCATCCCTCCCTTGTTTTCCTCCCTCATATCCTCCTCCATCCCTCCTCTGTCTTCCTCTCTCACGACCTCCTTCATCCCTCCACTGTCTTCCTCCCTCATGACCTCCTCCATCCCTCCTCTGTCTTCCTCCCTCATATCCTCCTCCATCTCTCCCCTGTCTTCCTCCCTCATACCCTCCTCCATCCCTCCCCTGTCTTCCTCCCTCATGACCTCCTCCATCCTTCTGTTCTCTCCCTCCCTAATCTCCTCCTCCATCCCTCCACTGTCTTCCTCTCATGACCTCCTCCATCCCTCCTCTGTCTTCCTCCCTCATATCCTCGTCCATTTCTCCCCTGTCTTCCTCCCTCATACCTTCCTCCATCCCACCCCTGTATTCCTCCCTCACGACCTCCTCTATCCCTCCCCTGTCTTCCTCCCTCATGACCTCCTCCATCCCTCCCTTGTCTTCCTCCCTCATATCCTCCTCCATCGCTCCTCCGTCTTCCTCTCTCATGACCTCCTCCATCCCTCCCCTGTCTTCCTCTCTCATGACCTCCTCCATCCCTCCCCTGTCTTCCTCCCTCATATCCTCCTCCATCCCTCCTCTGTCTTCCTCCCTCATATCTTTCTCCATCCCTCCCCTGTCTTCGTCCCTCATACCCTCCTCCATCCCTCCCTTGTCTTCCTCCCTCATCTCCTTCTCCATCCCACCTCTGTCTTCCTCCCTCATATCCTCCTCCATCTCTCCCCTGTCTTCCTCCCTCATACCCTCCTCCATCCCTCCACTGTCTTCCTCCCTCATGACCTCCTCCATCCCTCCCTTGTCTTCCTCCCTCATATCCTCCTCCATCCCTCCTCTGTCTTCCTCTCTCATGACCTCCTCCATCCCTCTCCTGTCTTCCTCCCTCATAACCTCCTCCATCCCTCCTCTGTCTTCCTCCCTCATATCCTCCTCCATCCTTTCCCTGTCTTCCTCCCTCATATCCTCCTCCATCCCTCCCCTGTCTTCCTGACCTCCTCCCTTCTCTCACCTCCTCCATCCCTCCACTGTCTTCCTCCCTCATACCCTCCTCCATCCCTCCCTGTCTTCCTCTCTCATGTCTTCCCCCCTCATAACCTCCTCAGTCCCTCCCCTGTCTTCCTCCCTCATGACCGAATCCATCCCTCACCTGTCATCCTCCCTCATGACCTCCTCCATCCCTCCTCTGTCTTCCTCCCTCATGACCTCCTCCATCCCTCCCCTGTCTTCCTCCCTCATGACCTCCTCCATCCCTCCCCTGTCTTCCTCCCTCATGACCGAATCCATCCCTCACCTGTCATCCTCCCTCATGACCTCCTCCATCCCTCTCCTGTCTTCCTTCCTCATATCCTCCTCTATCCCTCCCTTGTCTTCCTCCCTCATGTCCTCCTCCATCCCTCCCCTGTCTTCCTCCCTCATGACCTCCTCCATCCCTCCCCTGTCTTCCTCCCTCATCTCCTCCTCCATCCCTCCTCTGTCTTCCTCCCTCATATCCTCCTCCATTCCTCCCCTGTCTTCCTCCGTCATATCCTCCTCCATCTCTCCCCTGTCTTCCTCCCTCATATCCTCCTCCATCCCTCCTTTGTCTTCTTCCCTCATATTCTCCTCCATCCCTCCTCTGTCTTTCTCCCTCATATCCTCCTTCATCCCTCCCCTGTCTTCTTCTCTCATATCCTCCTCCATCTTTCACCTGTCTTC
The DNA here is from genome assembly GCF_038502225.1 of Cherax quadricarinatus. Lineage (NCBI taxonomy): Eukaryota > Metazoa > Arthropoda > Malacostraca > Decapoda > Parastacidae > Cherax > Cherax quadricarinatus. Next base: position 31,191,372 of record NC_091296.1, read on the forward strand.
CTCCCTCATATCCTCCTCCATCCCTCCCCTGTCTTCCTACCTCATATCCTCCTTCATTCCTCCCCTGTCTTCCTGCCTCATGACCTCCTCCATCCCTCCCCTGTCTTCTTCCCTCAAATCCTCCTCCATCCCTTCCCTGTCTTCCTCCCTCATATCCTCCTCCAACCCTCCCCTGTCTTCCTCCCTCATGACCTCCTCCATCCCTCCCCTGTCTTCCTCCCTCATATCCTCCTCCATCCCTCCCTTGTCTCCCTCACTCATATCCTCTTCCATCCCTCCCCTGTCTCCCTCCATCATGACCTCCTCCATCCCTCCCCTGGCTTCCTTCCTCATATCCTCCTCCATCTCTCCCCTGTCTTCTTCCCTCATATCCTCGTCCATCCCTCCCCTGCCTTCCTTCCTCACATCCTCCTCCATCCCTCCCCTGTCTTCCTCCCTCATATCCTCTTCCACCCCTCCCCTGTCTTCCTCCCTCATATCCTGCTCCATCCCACTCCTGTCTTCCTCCCTCATATCCTCCTCCATCCCTTTCCTGTCTTACTCCCTTATATCCTCCTCCATCCCACCCTTGGCTTCCTCCCTCATATCCTCCTCAATCCCTCCCCTGTCTTCCTCCCTCATATCCTCCTTCATCCCTCCCCTGTATTCCTCCCTCATGACCTCCTCCATCCCTCCCCAGACTTCCTCCCTCATCTCCTTCTCCATCCCTCCCCTGTCTTCCTCCCTCATGACCTCCTCCATCCCTCCCCTGTCTTCCTCCCTCATCTGTCTTCCTATCCTGTCTTCCTCCCCATCCCTCCCCTGTCTTCCTCCCTCATATCCTCTTCCATCCCTCCCCTGTCTTCCTCCCTCATATCCTCCTCCATCCCTCCCCTGTCTTCCTCCCTCATATCCTCCTCCATCCCTCCCCTGTCTTCCTCCCTCATATCCTCTTCCATCCCCCCCCTGTCTTCCTCCCTCATATCCTGCTCCATGCCACTCCTGTCTTCCTCCCTCATATCCTCCTCCATCCCTTTCCTGTCTTACTCCCTTATATCCTCCTCCATCCCACTCCTGGCTTCCTCCCTCATATCCTCCTCAATCCCTCCCCTGTCTTCCTCCCTCATATCCTCCTCCATCCCTCCTCTGTCTTCCTCTCTCATGACCTCCTCCATCCCTCCCCTGTCTTCCTCCCTCATCTCCTCCTCCATCCCTCCTCTGTCTTCCTCCCTCATATCTTCCTCCATCTCTCCTCTTTCTTCCTCCCTCATACCCTCCTCCATCCCTCCCTTGTCTTCCTCCTTCATCTCCTTCTCTATGCCTCCTCTGTCTTCCTCCCTCATATCCTCCATCTCTCCCTTGTATTCCTCCCTCATTCCCTCCTCCATCCCTCCCCTGTCTTCCTCCCTCATGATCTTTTCCGTCCCTCCCTTGTCTTCCTCCCTCACAACCTCCTCGATCCCTCCTCTGTCTTCCCCTCTCATGACCTCCTCCATCCCTCCCATGTCTTCCTCCCTCATGACCTCCTCCATCCCTCCCCTGTCTTCCTCCCTCATATCCTCCTCCATCCTTCCCCTGTCTTCCTCCCTCATATCATCCTCCATCCCTCCCCTGTCTTCCTCCCTCATGACCTTCTTCATCCCTCCCTTGTCTTCCTCCCTCATATCCTCCTCCATCCCTCCTGTGTCTTCCTCTCTCATGACCTCCTCCATCCCTCCACTGTCTTCCTCCCTCATGACCTCCTCCATCCCTCCCCTGTCTTCCTCCCTCATATCCTCCTCCATCCCTCCTCTGTCTTCCTCTCTCATGACCTTCTCCATCCCTCCCCTGTCTTCCTCCCTCATGACCTCCTCCATCCCTCCCCTGTCTTCCTCCCTCATGACCTCCTCCATCCCTCCCCTGTCTTCCTCCCTCATATCCTCCTCCATCCCTCCCCTGTCTTCCTCCCTCATACCCTCCTCCATCCCTCCCCTGTCTTCCTCCCTCATGACCTACTCCATCCCTCCCTTGTCTTCCTCCCTCGTGACCTCCTCAATCCCTCCCCTGTCTTCCTCCCTCATCTCCTCCTCCATCCCTCCTCTGTCTTCCTCCCTCATATCCTCCTCCATCCCTCCCCTGTCTTCCTCCGTCATATCCTCCTCCATCTCTCCCCTGTCTTCCTCCTTCATATCCTCCTCCTTCCCTCCCCTCTCTTCCTCCCTCATATCCTCCTCCATCCCTCCTCTGTCTTCCTGCCTCATATCCTCCTTCATCCCTCCCCTGTCTTCCTCTCTCATATCCTCCTCCATCCCTCCCCTGTCTTCCTCCCTCATATCTTCCTCCATCCCTCCCCTGTCTTCCTCCCTCATATCCTCCTTCATCCCTCCCCTGTCTTCCTCCCTCATATCCTCCTCCATCCCTCCCCTGTCTTCCTCGCTCATATCCTCCTCCATCTCTCACCTGTCTTCCTCCCTCATATCCTCCTCCATCCCTCCCCTGTCTTCCTCCCTCAAATCCTCTTCCATCCCTCCCCGTCTTCCTCCCTCATATCCTCCTCCATCCCTCCCCTGTCTTCCTCCCTCATATCCTCCTCCATCCCTCCCCTGTCTTCCTCCCTCATATCCTCCTCCATCCCTCCCCTGTCTTCCTCCCTCACATCCTCCTCCATCCCTCCCCTGTCTTCCTCCCTCATATCCTCCTCCATCCCTCCCCTGTCTTCCTCCCTCATATCCTCCTCCATCCCTCCTCTGTCTTCCTCCCTCATATCCTCCTCCATCCCTCCCCTGTCTTCCTCCCTCACATCCTCCTCCATCCCTCCCCTGCTTTCCTCCCTCATATCCTCCTCCATCCCTCCCCTGTCTTCCTCCCTCATATCCTCCTCCATCCCTCCTCTGCTTTCCTCCCTCATATCCTCCTCCATCCCACCCCTGTCTTCCTCCCTCATATACTCCTCAATCCCTCCCCTGTCTTCCTCCCTCATATCCTCCTTCATCCCTCCCCTGTCTTCCTCCCTCATGACCTCCTCCATCCCTCCCCTGTCTTCCTCCCTCATATCCTCCTCCATCCCTCCCCTGTCTTCCTCCCTCATATCCTCGTACATCCCTTTCCTGTCTTCCTCCCTCATATCCTCCTCCATCCCTCCCCTGTCTTCCTCCCTCATATCCTCCTCCATCCCTCCCCTGTCTTCCTCCCTCATATCCTCCTCCATCCCTCCCCTGTCTTCCTCCCTCATATCCTCCTCCATCCCTCCCCTGTCTTCCTCCCTCATATCCTCCTCCATCCCTCCCCTGTCTTCCTGTCTTCCTCCCGCATATCCTCCTCCATCCCTCCCCTGTCTTCCTCCCTCATATCCTCCTCCATCCCTCCCCTGTCTTCCTCCCTCATATCCTCCTCCATCCCTCCCCTGTCTTCCTCCCTCATATCCTCCTCCATCCCTCCCCTGTCTTCCTCCCTCATATCCTCCTCCATCCCTCCCCTGTCTTCCTCCCTCATATCCTCCTCCATCCCTCCCCTGTCTTCCTCTCTCATATCCTCCTCCGTCCCTCCTCTGTCTTCCTCCCTCATATCCTCCTCCATCTTTCCTTTGTCTTCCTCCCTCATATCCTCCTCCATCCCTCCCCGTCTTCCTCCCTCGTATCCTCCTCCATCCCTCCCCTGTCTTCCTCCCTCATATCCTCCTCCATCCCTCCCCTGTCTTCTTCCCTCATATCCTCCTCCATCCCTCCTCTGTCCTCCCTCATTCCTTCCAGCTTTCTCTGAGGAAATCTTGACCCTTAAGTGGCTCTCAACCAGAGTTTTAATTACAGCATCACTTAGTGTGGAGGGTCCTCCCCCGTCGTAATGGATGGCCTCGTCCATCTTCCCCCTGACACACTGTTTTGGTCAACCATTCTAGAAACCGGTTGAGTGGTTGGCCTAGTGCTGTATTTAGTCTGATCTAGAAACCGGTCTAGAGCACTCTAGTTCTGGTCTAGTTGGGGGGGGGAGGTAGTGAAGTAGAATATTAAGATAAACATTACAGTGAAATAGTGTTTTAAGACCTGACATCACACCTGACATCACACCTGACATCACCTCAACGCTTATCGTCAAAATCTTCCAGCTTTAGTAACCACCGTGATGTTCCAGTGTGGGTGGAGGGTGGGGTGCGGTGTCGGTGGTGGTGGTGTGGAGGTGTGTCTGGTGGAGTGGTGTTGTAGTGAGTGTAGTGGAATGCGGTGTGGTGTGATGTGGTGACGTGTGGTGGAATGGTGTTGCAGTGATTAGCGAAATCGGGTGTGGTGTGGTACGGTAGGGTGGTGTGGTACGGTAGGGTGGTGTGGTACGGTAGGGTGGTGCGGTACGGTAGGGTGGTGCGGTACGGTAGGGTGGTGTGGTACGGCAGAGTGGTTTAGTAAGGTAGGGTGGTTTGGTAAGGTAGGGTGGTTTGGTAAGGTAGGGAGGTGTGGTATGGTAGGGTGGTGTGATAGGGTAGGGTGGTGTGGTACGGTAGAGTGGTTTAGTAAGGTAGGGTGGTTTGGTAAGGTAGGGTGGTATGGTATTGTAGGGTGGTGTGGTAGGGTAGGGTGGTGTGGTACGGTAGAGTGGTTTGGTAAGGTAGGGTGGTTTGGTAAGGTAGGGTGGTGTGGTACGGTAGGGTGGTGTGGTATGGTAGAGTGGTTTGGTAAGGTAGGGTGGTTTGGTAAGGTAGGGTGGTGTTGTAGGGTAGGGTGGTGTTGTACGGTAGGGTAGTTTGGTAAGGTAGGGTGGTGTTGTAGGGTAGGGTGGTGTGGTAGGGTAAAGTGGTGTGGTAAGGTAGGGTGGTGTGGTAGGGTAGGGTGGTGTGGTAAGGTAGTGTGGTGTGGTAGGGTAGGGTGGTGTGGTAAGGTAGGGTGTTGTGGTAGGGTAGGGTGGTGTGGTAGGGTAGGGTGGTGTGGTAAGGTAGGGTGGTGTGGTAAGGTAGGGTGTTGTGGTAGGGTAGGGTGGTGTGGTAGGGTGGTGTGGTAGGGTAGGGTGGTGTGGTAGGGTAGGGTGTTGTGGTAGGGTAGGGTGGTGTGGTAGGGTGGTGTGGTAGGGTAGGGTGGTGTGGTAGGGTAGGGTGTTGTGGTAGGGTAGGGTGGTGTGGTATGGTAGGGTGTTGTGGTAGGGTAGGGTGGTGTGGTAGGGTGGTGTGGTAGGGTAGGGTGGTGTGGTAGGGTAGGGTGGTGTGGGTTATTATTATTATTAAGGGTGGCGTGGAGAGGTAGGGTGGTGTGTTGTGGATGGGTAGTGTGGTTGGGTAGTATGGTGAAGTTCACGTGGTCTAAAGTGTGATAGGGTATGGTATGGTGAGAGATATTTGTGAGGTGTGGTTGAGTGTTGGGAGTTTATTGGGATAGGTAGGGAGTGTTGAGGCGTGATAGGTGGGGTGTAGATTTGTGTTAAGGGCTTGGAGGTGTATTGTGAAGTTTAATGAAATGTGGTGAAGGGAGGTGGGGGTGTGGTGAGGTGTGAAGGTAAGGTGAAATGTAAGGAAATGTGGAGGTGATAATGTAGTAAGGTGTGGTGAGGAATGAAGGGTGTGATGGGGTGTAGTGGTGTGTCTGGTGGTGTTACGAACATAGCCTGTAAACTACTTTGTTACAGTGCCTAACAAATTCACGAATAGAACAGGATTATCTCGTCTAAGGGTCATCATACACAAGGTTCACTCACTAAGGGTCATCATACACAAGGTTCACTCACTAAGGGTCATCATACACAGGGTTCACTCACTAAGGGTCATCATACACATGGTTCACTCACTAAGGGTCATCATACACAGGGTTCACTCACTAAGGGTCATCATACACAAGGTTCACTCACTAAGGGTCATCATACACAGGGTTCACTCACTAAGGGTCATCATACACAGGGTTCACTCACTAAGGGTCATCATACACATGGTTCACTCACTAAGGGTCATCATACACAGGGTTCACTCACTAAGGGTCATCATACACAGGGTTTACTCACTAGGGGTCATCATACACAGGGTTCACTCACTAGGGTTATCATACACAGGGTTCACTCACTAAGGGTCATCATATACAGGGTTCACTCACTAAGGGTCATCATACACAGGGCTCACTCACTAAGGGTCATCATATACAGGGTTCACTCACTAGGGGTCATCATAAACAAGGTTCACTCACTAAGGGTCATCATACACAGGGCTCACTCACTAAGGGTCATCATATACAGGGTTCACTCACTAAGGGACATCATACACAGGGTTCACTCACTAGGGGTCATCATAAACAGGGTTCACTCACTAGGGTCATCATACACAGGGTTCACTCACTAAGGGTCACCATACACAGGGTTCACTAAGGGTCATCATACACAGGGTTCACTAAGGGTCATCATACACAGGGTTCACTCACTAAGGGTCATCATACACAGGGTTCACTCACTAAGGGTCATCATACACAGGGTTCACTCACTAATGGTCATCATACACAGGGTTCACTCACTAAGGGTTATCATACACAGGGTTCACTCACTAAGGGTCATCATACACAGGGTTCACTCACTAGGGGTCATCATAAACAGGGTTCACTCACTAGGGTCATCATACACAGGGTTCACTCACTAAGGGTCATCATACACAGGGTTCACTCACTAAGGGTCATCATAAACAGGGTTCACTCACTAGGGTCATCATACACAGGGTTCACTCACTAAGGGTCATCATACACAGGGTTCACTCACTAAGGGTCATCATACACAGGGTTCACTCACTAAGGGTCATCATACACAGGGTTCACTCACTAAGGGTCATCATACACAGGGTTTACTCACTAGGGGTCATCATAAACAGGGTTCACTCACTAGGGTTATCATACACAGGGTTCACTCACTAAGGGTCATCATACACAGGGTTCACTCACTAAGGGTCATCATACACAGGGTTCACTCACTAAGGGTCATCATACACAGGGTTCACTAAGGGTCATCATACACAGGGTTCACTAAGGGTCATCATACACAGGGTTCACTAAGGGTCATCATACACAGGGTTCACTAAATGTCATCATACACAGGGTTCACTAAGGGTCATCATACACAGGGTTCACTAAGGGTCATCATACACAGGGTTCACTAAGGGTCATCATACACAGGGTTCACTAAGGGTCATCATACACAGGGTTCACTAAGGGTCATCATACACAGGGTTCACTAAGGGTCATCATACACAGGGTTCACTAAGGGTCATCATACACAGGGTTCACTAAATGTCATCATACACAGGGTTCACTCACTAAGGGTCATCATACACAGGGTTCACTCACTAAGGGTCATCATACACAAGGTTCACTCACGAAGGGTCATCATGCACAGGGTTCACTCACTAAGGGTCATCATACACAGGGTTCACTCACTAAGGGTCATCATACACAGGGTTCACTAAGGGTCATCATACACAGGGTTCACTAAGGGTCATCATACACAGGGTTCACTAAGGGTCATCATACACAGGGTTCACTAAGAGTCATCATACACAAGGTTCACTCACGAAGGGTCATCATGCACAGGGTTCACTCACTAAGGGTCATCATACACAGGGTTCACTCACTAAGGGTCATCATACACAAGGTTCACTCACGAAGGGTCATCATGCACAGGGTTCACTCACTAAGGGTCATCATACACAGGGTTCACTCAGTAAGGGTCATCATACACAGGGTTCACTAAGGGTCATCATACACAGGGTTCACTCACTAAGGGTCATCATACACAGGGTTCACTCACTAAGGGTCATCATACACAGGGTTCACTAAGGGTCATCATACACAGGGTTCACTAAGGGTCATCATACACAGGGTTCACTAAGGGTCATCATACACAGGGTTCACTAAGGGTCATCATACACAGGGTTCACTCACTAAGGGTCATCATACACAGGGTTCACTCACTAAGGGTCATCATACACAGGGTTCACTCACTAAGGGTCATCATACACAGGGTTCACTCACTAAGGGTCATCATACACAGGGTTCACTCACTAAGGGTCATCATACACAGGGTTCACTCACTAAGGGTCATCATAAACAGGGTTCACTCACTAAGGGTCATCATACACAGGGTTCACTCACTAAGGGTCATCATACACAGGGTTCACTCACTAAGGGTCATCATACACAGGGTTCACTCACTAAGGGTCATCATACACAGGGTTCACTCACTAAGGGTCATCATACACAGGGTTCACTCACTAAGGGTCATCATACACAGGGTTCACTCACTAGGGTCATCATACACAGGGTTCACTCACTAAGGGTCATCATACACAGGGTTCACTCACTAGGGTCATCATACACAGGGTTCACTCACTAAGGGTCATCATACACAGGGTTCACTAAGGGTCATCATACACAGGGTTCACTAAGGGTCATCATACACAGGGTTCACTAAGGGTCATCATACACATACACAGGGTTCACTAAGGGTCATCATACACAGGGTTCACTAAGGGTCATCATACACAGGGTCACTCACTAAGGGTCATCATACACAGGGTCATCATACACTAAGGGTCATTCACTAAGGGTCATCATACACAGGGTTCACTAAGGGTCATCATACACAGGGTTCACTAAGGGTCATCATACACAGGGTCATCATACACAGGGTTCACTCACTAAGGGTCATCATACACAGGGGTTCACTACACAGGGTTCACTCTAAGGGTCATCACACAGGGTTCACTCACTAACGGTCATCATACACAGGGTTCACTAAACTAAGGGTCATCATACACAGGGTTCACTCACGAAGGGTCATCATACACAGGGTTCACTCACTAAGGGTCATCATACACAGGGTTCACTCACTAAGGGTCATCATACACAGGGTTTCACTAAGGGTCATCATACACAGGGTTCACTCACTAAGGGTCATCATACACAGGGTTCACTCACTAAGGGTCATCATACACAGGGTTCACTCACTAAGGGTCATCATACACAGGGTTCACTCACTAAGGGTCATCATACACAGGGTTCACTCACTAAGGGTCATCATACACAGGGGTCATCATACACAGGGTTCACTCACTAAGGGTCATCATGTTCACTCACAGGGTTCACTCACTAAGGGTCATCATACACAGGGTTCACTCACTAAGGGTCATCATACACAGGGTTCACTCACTAAGGGTCATCATACACAGAGTTCACTCACTAGGGTCACATACACAGGGTTCACTCACTAAGGGTCATCATACACAGGGTTCACTCACTAAGGGTCATCATACACAGGGTTCACTCACTAAGGGTCATCATACACAGGGTTCACTCACTAAGGGTCATCATACACAGGGTTCACTCACTAAGGGTCATCATACACAGGGTTCACTCACTAAGGGTCATCATACACAGGGTTCACTAAGGGTCATCATACACAGGGTTCACTCACTAAGGGTCATCATACACAGGGTCATCATACACTCACTAAGGGTCATCATACACAGGGTTCACTCACTAAGGGTCATCATACACAGGTTCACTAAGGGTCATCATCATACACAGGGTTCACAGGGTTCACTCAAGGGTCATCATACACAGGGTTCACTCACTAAGGGTCATCATACACAGGGTTCACTCACTAAGGGTCATCATACACAGGGTTCACTCACTAAGGGTCATCATACACAGGGTTCACTCACTAAGGGTCATCATACACAGGGTTCACTCACTAAGGGTCATCATACACAGGGTTCACTCACTAAGGGTCATCATACACAGGGTTCACTCACTAAGGGTCATCATACACAGGGTCATCATCACTCACTAAGGGTCATCATACACAGGGTTCACTCAGGGTTCACTCACTAAGGGTCATCATACACAGGGTTCACTCACTAAGGGTCATCATACACAGGGTTCACTCACTAAGGGTCATCATACACAGGGTTCACTCACTAAGGGTCATCATACACAGGGTTCACTCACTAAGGGTCATCATACACACACTAAGGGTCATCATGCACAGGGTTCACTCACTAAGGGTCATCATACACAGGGTTCACTCACTAAGGGTCATCATACACAGGGTTCACTCACTAAGGGTCATCATACACAGGGTTCACTCACTAAGGGTCATCATACACAGGGTTCACTCACTAGGGTCATCATACACAGGGTTCACTCACTAGGGTCATCATACACAGGGTTCACTCACTAGGGTCATCATACACAGGGTTCACTAAGGGTCATCATACACAGGGTTCACTCATATATGAAGGGGAATCTGTTAGGTTTCTGCTTGTTTTATTAACAGTATTAATAAATCACTAAGTTTCTATTATGAATTAAATAATTCCATCTTTTAAACAGAACGTATCATATCGTAATCACTATGAGCAAAACATATATATCATCAACCTTATTATCACATCATTTACAATATGGTAAATATTTGCAACTTGCTCTAAACAGAGTTTCTAACCTCCTTCACGAGAAGTCAAAAGATATATGTGCAGACGCAGGTATTTACAAGCCTAAATGCCACACTGACGTAAATAACAGTTCTTCCTCGAGGACCATTCCTCATTAAACCCTTTTCTAGATCAGAGTCTAGATCACTTATTTCTAATTTTTCAAGAGTTTCTACACCGCCTTCTTAGACCGAGTTATACCCTAGTAAAGGGTGTCCAAAATTACTGGTAACTTCTGGGGAAGTGTAGTGCGACTTAAAGCCAGATTCTCCACTAGAGGCTTCCTCGACTAGTGGAAGGTGAGAACTGAACAAGGTCGGGCTTTACCAGCCAACCTTAACTCTGAATAGGTGTTGAGTAGCTCAAATTGTCTGCTGGTGCTTAACCATGCTGCACCAGCAGTTAAGAATATTTAAACATCCTACCTATGTACAAAGCTAAACAATTTATTGCCAGATAATATTATAAAGTAAAGCATCCTTATTTTAGCTATTAATAAAGATATTAATAATATAATCATAAATGAAAAAGTCGAAATTATACATTAAACAACTGACCCTTTAAAAAAGGGCGTAAGAGTAGGGTAGGGTGTAGCATGGTGTGGTGTAGAATGTTGTGGTGTGGAGAGCTGTGATTTGTGTGGAAGCGTGTGGTGGGTGTGATTAGTGTGGTGAGTTTTAGTGTGACGCGATTGAGTGGTGTGGTGTGATGTGTGATGGGCTATGGTGTGGCATGGTGAGGAGTGGTAGGGAGTAGTGGGTGTAGTGGGATGTTGTTAGTTTTGCACAGTGTGGTGTGGTGCGATGGGGTGGTTGAGGTTCGTTAGGATGTGGTGGGCTGATATGGAAAGGTAGGGTGTAGTAAGGTATGGTGGTGTGTGGTAATCGGAGGGTGTATTAATAGGGCATGGATGTGCTGGGGTATACTACGGTATGGAAAGGTGTGGTGGAGTTTGGTGGGGTGTGGCAGGTATAATGATGTGGTATGTATGGTGAGGTGGGGTAAAGTTTGATAGTGTGTAGTGAAGTATGGAAGGATGTGCTGGAGTATGGTAGGGTGTAGTGGTTGTGTTCATTGTAATATGGTGTGGGAGTGGTGGGATGTGATGTGTTGAGGGTGTGTGAGTCTGTGATCTCGTGCCTCACCTTAGGCTAAGGAAGTGACCACCTTCTATCAAGGCTGATGGACTGATCACCTCACAATTACTTCTCTGCCATTGTCTCACTTGTTATAATCACCAGTTCGACTGAAAATGTCTTCTCTTCGGGTGAAATTTTTCTTCAGTATACACAAGTGTTGCACACGAGTCTTGTTTATCAAGTATAGGCTTATCTCTTGGCAAACTGCTGGGTGCAGCATTCAACACCACAACATAGCTCAGGGCTGTGTTACTGACCATGTAAACAGGGAAGCTAGACTGCTCTGTCTGCAACACAACCTCACACAGAACTCTTTTCTAACATTTTTGGACTTTTTTTTTCTGGCAGTCTTGCTCATTGTGGACTGTCATTATTAATTACATGGGAGAAATGGTTGTCACTCTGAACTTTCATTCAGAGTATTCATAAAACACATTATACACTCGCTAACGTATATCTTAAATTACACAAATAACCCGAACACAGGAGAAAGAAAATTACGACGATGTTTCAGTCCTACTTGGACCATTAACTAGTTTGTGACTAGTTAATGGTCTTAGTCTTCATACTTCTCTCAGACGTCAGGTGTTCAACACTCCAGCAGAGAATCTCTTGAGTCGCTCTGGCACTCTGGCTGCGGCCTGGGTGTCGGGAAAGGCTCAAACGGAGCAGAGTTTTTGAAAGTTGAAAGCGTCATACCAGCGAGAACACCGGCGCTGACACCACTTGAACCCAAGACGTGGTGTACCCCAGCTACAGGACGACTACTGTAGCTAACTGCTACACCACTTGTGCTGAAGAATACTTACCGGTACATCACTTGTACCAAATCCGACACTCCTTCGGAAACACCGCCGGGTTACCACAGAGAAGACCCGGGCCAAGATCCGTCCTGACAAGCCTACATCAACCTGAACTGGCCCAAGTCAGACCGAGACGTCGTCGTAAGTTTCTTTCTACTGTGTGCGGGTTGTGTATTGTTCCAGTCACGGTATTGTGTCTTTTTGTTCTGCATTTCTTATATTATGTAACTGGGACTTACTCTCTGCACTTTGTCATGTTTGAGTGTTGTCTTAGTATATTGGTTCTCAGCCAGAGGTAAATTTTCCCCACGGGGGGAGGAGGGAGTTAAAAAAAAATTCCATGACTTGGCATCAAGCAAATCAATCCTAAAATGAAGCAACACATCGAAATTGTATATTACAGTTTTTGGAATATCTGCAGAGAAAACCCAAAATATTCAGCATAATTTTCGTAATACTATATAATATTTGCAATATTATGAATAATTTTCATTACATTTTGAAAAAAAATATAGAATACGAGTATCGATGTTTCAGATTTGCGAATTATTATTATTGTTATAATCAAGGGGAAGCGCTAAACCCGTAGGATTATACAGCGCCGGGGGGGGGGATGTGGAAGGCATTCAGGCTTAATTCGGGGAACTGGAGCACAGATCCAATTCCCTAAATCAAGAGCCCCTCACCAACTTCAAGGAACCTTCCGTGAGGGGATCAGATTTGCGAAGAAATTATAAATGTGATGGTGTATCAGCGTGAGAGAGCAGACCGGCTGCCACGGTCTTGGCAGTCACAGACAACGACGCTACGCACAACATTTCTCATTACTTGTCTCTAGTGTTGTTATGTTGTATCATATTTATCTTATGGCAATATATTAACATTATATTTTTTTTCCGTGAATTTATCTATGTACTCTACATTATGTTAATTATTTCTATTAAGTTGAGCCTAACAACCTGTTAAGGAAAGAAATAAACCACGGAACGGGTGTGGTTTGAACCCATGATTAACCCGCCATGAGTTCAAACCCCACCCGTTCCGTGGTTTGTTTGCAGTCGTGTTATTACCATTTTGTGAGTGATGATGAAAGAAATATTTTGATGTTAGTTTAATTTTCCTTCCTTTTCAGAATTTGGTAATGTTCAAAAAACGAACATAACTGGATTTATTTGTACAATACAGTTGTTACTTCATTGTCGTGGACTGAGTAAAAAATCCTGAGTATCAGAAGTTCTTAGATGACAGCTACGCTGATGACAGCCACACTGATGACAGCTACACTGATGACAGCTACACTGATGACAGCTACACTGATGACAGCTACACTGATGACAGCTACACTGATGACAGCTACACTGATGACAGCTACACTGATGACAGCCACACTGATGACAGCTACACTGATGACAGTTACGCTGATGACAGTTACAATGATGACAGTTGCACTGATGACAGTTACACTGATGAAAGCTACACTGATGACAGCTACACTGATGACAGCTACACTGATGACAGTTACGCTGATGACAGTTACAATGATGACAGTTGCACTGATGACAGTTACACTGATGAAAGCTACACTGATGACAGCTACGCTGATGACAGCTACGCTGATGACAGCTACACTGATGACAGCTACACTGATGACAGTTACACTGATGACAATTACACTGATGATAGCTACACTGGAGGCGAAGAGAGCGCGGTTCAGGGCTGCAGGAACACTGTCCAGGCTTGGCTTCGTGTCTGACGAAAAATCTGTGATGAAAGCTTCCCATCATACATCACAGAACATAACAAAAGCAAATGAAGCCACGATATTGCCGAGAAGTTGACTGAATCTTGTGCCTGAGATATGTCGGACTTGTGTGCAGGAAAGAGGTACAGCAGAAGATACAGGATATTACCCTCTCTAACCACAAGACTCATCGAAGTATTAGCAAAATGTTTCAAGATATTCGCCATTAAATTACTGAGTAAATCTGACCCACCAAAAACTTTCATGCAACTTAATGACTTGTGTCATATTGGCTGTGCACAATTTCTTGTATATATCCACTACATATGTGACACAGAACTGAACGAAGACTTTCTCTTCTGTAAATTTCTCGCTCAGACATAATGCAGAAAATAAGAGGATCTCTTTGAAAGAAACAATAATACGTGCATTACATGGGACTTTTGTCGGGTCATTTTGTACTGAGGGATCCCAGGCAAGACGGGTGATAAATCAATATTTACTGCACTTGTAAAAGAACGAACGGTCACACTAAGTGACCGCTGTTTTATAACTCAACCCACTGTGCTCTTCACAGACATAATTTATTGCACAACCTCTTTCTACTAATCTGCAAAATTGGTTTATAGATAATTACTGAGACTCTTAACTTCAGTGGTGCCCGAGCACTGAATGAACGCCTGTAAAAGGTGTCTGTGTTGAGATATCCTCTGAACACTCGATTCTCACCTTCATACTGAGGTAATGTAGCTTCCATGTCTGTTTATTCCCCAACATATGTTTGAGCTCCGTAACGAGGTGGCGATTTTTCTTCATGATCTTGATTCAAAGCTGTGTGAGAGCTTTATTTATCCACGGTTCAATGCCTGTTTAGGATTCTCTTCGGGCATATGTGGCCTTCTCAATCATCTCAATAAACAAATCCAGGGCAAATAGGTAACCACTTCTGAAGTACGTGATAAAGGTGGAAGCATTGTAGTCCAAGCTGGACTTGTGGGACTTGAGTTCTCTAAAATAATTTAACAAATTTTCCAAATTTGGATTAGGTCATAGGTGAAAAACCTGGTCTGTTATCCGAAATAAGTGAAGACCTCGCTGCACACTTGAAAATCTTGAATGATCACCTCACTGGCTGGTTTTCAGCAGAAAGATTCCAACAGAAAGTTGGATATTAAGACCAAACCAGCTGCTTTGAAAAAAAAATAATTTGGGTTCCTCACAGAAACGAATGCCAAATTTTGGAGCATTGACAGAAACACATACAAAGGATATTTTAGACGGTGAAGTAACGATAAAAGCTATAATTTGCATACATGTGACAGAATTAATAGGCACAAGGAGGAGTAAAGTCTATGTGAAATACTTTTCATTCCTCAGAAAAGCTGAATTCGTCGAATGATACAGTAGAAGTTCTAGATATTAATAAAGTAGAAAATATGAATCTGGTAATTATCCTAGTATATAAACCACCTCAGTAACACCTAAGGAATTCACAGATCAGTTAAGAAAAATAGTCTTAGCCGAGAGTTCACCGATGTAGAGCAAAAACTTAGGATATCGTACCTAACAGAAGAAACATAAACAGAAAAAAAGGTCATCCTGGACATTGCAAAAAAAAAAAAAA
The DNA here is from genome assembly GCF_038502225.1 of Cherax quadricarinatus. Taxonomy (NCBI): domain Eukaryota; kingdom Metazoa; phylum Arthropoda; class Malacostraca; order Decapoda; family Parastacidae; genus Cherax; species Cherax quadricarinatus. The sequence goes on from NC_091296.1 coordinate 31,207,075, forward strand.
AAAAAAATTCTGTTCATATGCAAACTCTAAACTAAGAGCTGCCTGTAGAACTGGGTCCAGAATGAGAGGAGATTCATATACTGACGATGAACAGAAAATGAGCTAAATTCTTAGAGATCAGTATGAGTCGGTGTTCGACAACCCACTAAATAACAGCAACATTATTCACTGCATCTGAAGGTCACGCAGACCAACTAACTGACATTTATTCTAAACCTATAGAATTCGAAAAAAAAAAATGAATATATACCTACTTGCTCAGCACCTAGTCCAGATTCATGGAATTCCCTATTTATATAAGAACATAAATTATAAGAAAGAAGGAACACTGTAACAGGCGTACTGGCCTATGCGAGGCAAGTCCAATTCTCCTACCTGCTTAAGCTCACTGACTTAGTGACCTTAAGCTCACTGTTTCTCACCTCACTGACCTAGTGAGGTCAGACACGTCACTTAAAGGAGGAGCACAGTATCCCACCTAGCAGCACAAGCTACTGAGGTCCAACTCACACCCACCCACACCCATTCATGTATTTATCTAATCTATTTTTAAAACTACACAGCTTCTATGACGGTACTCAGGAGTTTGTTCCACTCATCCACAACTCTATTACCAAACCAGTGCTTTCCTATATCCTTCCTGGATTTGAATTTTTCCAGTTTAAATCCATTGCTGCGAGTCCTGTCTATGTTAGATATTTTAAGCACGCTATTTACATCCTCTTTATTAATTATTGTTTTCCATTTATACACCTCAATCATATCCCCCCTAATTCTACGCCTTTCTAGAGAGTGCAGATTCAGGGCCCTCAGTCTATCCTCAAAGGGAAGATTTCTGATACTTGAGATCAACTTTGTCATCCACCTTTGTACGCTTTCCATTCTGTAATATGGTGACCAAAATTGTGCAGGATAATCTAAATGAGGCCTAACCAAAGATATATAGAGTTGAAGAACAACCTGAGGACTTCTATTATTTATACTTCTTGGTATGAAGCCAAGGATTCTGTTAGCTTTATTGCGAACACTAATGCACTGTTGTCTTGGTTTTAGATTACTGCTAACCAGAACTCCTAAATCCTTTCCGCAATCCTTAATATTAAGATGTACATTATTTAGTTTATATGTGACATGGTTATTTTCCTGTCCAACATTTGTCTATATTAAACTGCATCTGCCACTTCTCCGACCAATGCATCAGTCTATCTATGTATGTATAAAAGTACAAAGTGCCACAAGCACGAGCCCTCAGTATCCTTTCGAAGAAGAGCTTAGATCTAGGTGAAGTACCGGAGACCCTTAAAAAGTGCAGACACAGCTCCTTTTCATAATGGAGGTAGTAGATCAATTGTAGACTAGTAGCACTAACTTTCCACGTCATAAAAATCTTCGAAGGAGTGATCAAATGTCAAATTACATATTTCGTGGAACGGCGCAATCTGCATAACCCAAACCAGCAGGGTTTTAGAACTGAAAGGTCATGGCTGTCACAGCTGCTGAATCACTATGACAGAATTACGGAGGCGTTGGTAGAAAACCAAAGCGAAGATGTAATATGCATAGATTTCTGTAAATACATTTGTCACATGTGATCAAGGGGGATTGCACACAAAACGAGCCCCATAGGAATTACGGAAAAGGTAGGCAGATAGGTTTTTATGTTCCTAACACACACAACACAAACATTAGTAGTAAACAGAGAAATATTCATCATCAGCGAGGTGTTGCAAGCTCAGTACCTCACGGCACTGTCCCGGCTCCTCTGCTTAGTTGCTAGCGGGAGGCACTGAGCGGACCTATCTAGTTGCTGCAGGGTGGCACTGAACGGACCTGTCTAGATGCTGGCGGACGGCACTGAGTGCCTAGACACTGTGGACCAGTTTATTTAGCTGCTGTCTAGTGGGTGGCACTGAGTGGACCTGTCTAGCTGCTGGTGGGCGGCACTGAGGGGACCTGCCTAGTTGCTGCTAGTTGCTGGTGGGCGGCACACTGTCTAGCATTGAGTGGACCTGTGCCTAGTTGCTGGTGTCTAGCTGCTGGTGGGTGGCACTGAGTGGACCTGTCTAGTTGCTGGCGGGCGGCACTGAGGGGACCTGCCTAGTTGCTGCAGGGCGGCACTGAGCGGACCTGTCTAGTTGCTGGTGGGCGGCACTGAGTGGACCTGTCTAGTTGCTGGCGGGCGGCACTGAGGGGACCTGTCTAGTTGCTGGCGGGCGGCACTGAGGGGACCTGCCTAGTTGCTGCCGGGCGGCACTGAGCGTACCTGTCTAGTTGCTGCCGGGCGGCACTGGGTAGACCTGTCTAGTTGCTGGCGGGCGGCACTGAGCGGACCTGTCTAGTTGCTGACGGGCAGCACTGAGGGGACCTGCCTAGTTGCTGGCAGGCGGCACTGAGGGGACCTGCCTAGCTGCTGCCGGGCGGCACTGAGCAGACCTCTCTAGTTGCTGGCGGGCGGCACTGAGCAGACCTGTCTAGTTGCTGCCTGGTGGCACTGAGTGGACCTGCCTAGGTGCTGCTGGGCGGCACTGAGCGGACCTGTCTAGGTGCTGCCGGGCGGAATTGAGCGAACCTGTTTAGTTGCTGCCGGGCGGCAGTGAGAGGACCTGTCTAGGTGCTGCCGGGCGGCAGTGAGCGGACCTGTCTAGTTGCTTCCAGTGTGATGTAGTTCAGCTGGGCTTGTGAGGTCTCTTGGGAGACCTAATTTAACCAATTATATGGTCACACCTTGCCTTGGCAAACGTCTGTCAGCCACGCCTTTTCGGCTTAAGATTGAGGTTTTTTGTTCTGGACGGCGTCAGACCTCGGCGTCAGATGAACACCACGTGTGCACACCTCATTGTGGGGGGGTGCTCTCAGGACAATATATGCCCAAGGAACAGCTGAGTAGAGAGATTTGTGCAGAGCTCTGGCCTGGGTGCAGAGCTCTGAGCAGGGAGAAGGCTGCTGGAGAGTCGAGCAGAGCTCTGGACAGTGAGCAGAGCTGAGTGGGAGAGTCTCTGGAGGAGACTGTTGGAGACACTGGGTAGAGTACTGGCTTGAAGCAGTACTCGTGCTGTGTAGGTCTTGGGACCTGTGGCTTAGTTCCTGTGATGAACTGTCCTCTGAACCATATTGTAAGTTATATTCATTTTCGTCTAGTTGAATGTGTACCCTGTCTCACTATTTATATGTACCACCCCATTTATCTAAATCCCAATGATGTTCTCCTGTTCCCAAATATATTATTGTACAAGGACTTAATAATAAACTGTGTATGAGTAGAATAGTAATATTCACTGTCACCGTTATTTGCTCTTTTATTCATTATTTTATTTCAAGTAGTGAGAGGGTGAGTAGTGTGGTGGGTAGAGTAATGAGAGGTGAAGATGTAGTCACCAGTGACCTCACATTACCTACCTCCGCACTCATCCCTCCTACTGCCTCGCCTGTCCCCTACCTACTAACTCCCTCCTCTTACCCCCATATTCCCCTAATCATTACCCCCCTACATGACACCAGGTGGCACTGAGCGATCCTGTCTAGGTGCTGCTGGGCGGCACTGAGCGGACCTGTCTAGGTGCTGCCGGGCAGAATTGAGCGCACCTGTCTAGTTGCTGCCGGGCGGCACTGAGCGAACCTGTCTAAGTGCTGCTGGGCGGCAGTGAGCGGACCTGTCTAGTTGCTGCCGAGCGGCAGTGAGCGGACCTGTCTAAGTGCTGCCGGGCGGCAGTGAGCGGACCTGTCTAAGTGCTGCCGGGCGGCAGTGAGCGGACGTCTAGTTGCTGCCGAGCGGCACTGAGCGGACCTGTCTAAGTGCTGCCGGGCGGCACTGAGCGAACCTGTCTAAGTGCTGCCGGGCGGCAGTGAGCGGACCTCTATTTGCTGCCGAACGGCACTGAGCGGACCTGTCTAAGTGCTGCCGGGCGGCACTGAGCGAACCTGTCTAAGTGCTGCCGGGCGGCAGTGAGCGGACGTCTAGTTGCTGCCGAGCGGCACTGAGCGGACCTGTCTAAGTGCTGCCGGGCGGCACTGAGCGGACCTGTCTAAGTGCTGCCGGGCGGCAGTGAGCGGACCTATCTAGGAAAAGTTGTATGCTTCTTAAATGAGATTAGTTAATTCTTATGTATTTTCATGACCTGAATCCAAATATCACCTTGAAAAATGATTATTGGCTATATTAGATTTAAAGATACGAGACATGTAATATTTGATTATTTTATTATAACGTACAACATGTGTCAGTATGTTTTAAACTCTAATTCGTACCTACTCTCTGCCGTACCTACTCTCTGCCGTACCTACTCTCTGCCGTACCTACTCTCTGCCGTACCTACTCTCTGCCGTACCTACTCTCTGCCTTTTTGCTTGACACTTATAGTGGGCTGAACAATCATCTCTTGCCAATGTCCAGCAATAGTCTGCTAGCATTCTTGTGCCCCATTTGTCCTGGTACCATTTTTCCATGGTTGAAATATCTTGGTGAAGCCTTTCACCATGTTCGTCACTAACTGTCCCACAGTTCACTGGAGAAAAGTAAATGTGAGTCCAAAAATTGGATTTTAAGTGACATGTTACATCTCATGATCTTGTAAGCCTTGATGAAGTTTTCCACCAATACTTCATAATTTCCTTCCCTTCTGTTTCCGAGAACTCCCTTCACCACTAACTTGAATGCTTCCCAACCAGCTTTCTCCTCCCCAAGAAGATCTGATTTAAAGTCACTATCTTTAAGAAGCTCTCGAATCTGAGGACCATTGAAGACTCCCTCTCTCATCTGAGGGGAATTTTGATGTTAAATACTTGAATCGCTGACCGGATTTGTCCATGGCTTTTACAAAGTTTATCATGAGCCCCAGTTTTGTGTCGTGGTGGTAGCAAAATTTTGTTTGGTTCAATGAGAGGTGGATGTTGAACATTTTTCATCCCAGGCTTCAGTGATTGACGAGGTGGTCAGTCTCTCCTGATGTAGTGGGAACCTCTTGCACGGCTGTCTCATTCACATATATATATTAAAAGCTTAAAAGTGTTTGGCTAAGAAAATCACCGACTTTCACCTCAAGATATAAACTTGCACACCACAACCACCTTTCATGACTGCTGGAACAATAATGAAGGTCAGTGAGACTGTGAGTGTAGTAAGAAACACACTGCCACAAGCCTGGTGGAACCTGTTGTGACACGTAGGTCTATATTGAAAAGTAGAGCTAACAAACAATTTGAACCAAGATATTCATTATCAGTGATCTAAAATTAGCTGGAAATTGCTACTCTGGTCTCGGAAGCATTTTGGTTGTTGACCACTTAGATGTTGTGGTTGAGTCGGTACTTAGTTTACTAGAAATGAGTAGTGTGATGGACCTAAGGAGTGGAGGATTAGCTGTGTGGTGGGCTAGTTGTGCAGTGGAAGTGTAGTGTGGTGGTGATCTGGTATAGTGCACAGTAGGTGAGTTGGCGTTGAAGAGAGAATATAATGTATGTACCTTTCCAGTAAGTGTGTGGGCTGGTGTGTGTGATGGTGCTAGTGAGGAATCTGGGAGGTGTGGTGTAGTACGGTAAGGGTGTGGTGGTGTGGTGTAGTACAGGAAGGGTGTGGTTGTGTGGTGTGGTGTAGTACAGTAAGGGTGTGGTGGTGTGGTGTAGTACAGTAAGGGTGTGGTTGTGTGGTGTAATACAGGAAGGGTGTGGTTGTGTGGTGTAGTACAGTAAGGGTGTGGTTGTGTGGTGTAGTACAGTAAGGGTGTGGTGGTGTGGTGTAGTACAGTAAGGGTGTGGTTGTGTGGTGTAGTACAGTAAGGGTGTGGTTGTGTGGTGTAGTACAGTAAGGGTGTGGTGGTGTGGTGTAGTACAGTAAGGGTGTGGTTGTGTGGTGTAGTACAGTAAGGGTGTGGTGGTGTGGTGTAGTACAGTAAGGGTGTGGTGGTGTGGTGTAGTACAGGAAGGGTGTGGTTGTGTGGTGTAGTACAGTAAGGGTGTGGTGGTGTGGTGTAGTACAGGAAGGGTGTGGTTGTGTGGTGTAGTACAGTAAGGGTGTGGTGGTGTGGTGTAGTACAGTAAGGGTGTGGTTGTGTGGTGTGGTGTAGTACAGTAAGGGTGTGGTGGTGTGGTGTAGTACAGTAAGGGTGTGGTTGTGTGGTGTAGTACAGTAAGGGTGTGGTGGTGTGGTGTAGTACGGTAAGGGTGTGGTGGTGTGGTGTAGTACAGTAAGGGTGTGGTTGTGTGGTGTGGTGTAGTACAGTAAGGGTGTGGTGGTGTGGTGTAGTACAGTAAGGGTGTGGTTGTGTGGTGTAGTACAGTAAGGGTGTGGTGGTGTGGTGTAGTACGGTAAGGGTGTGGTGGTGTGGTGTAGTACAGTAAGGGTGTGGTTGTGTGGTGTAGTACAGTAAGGGTGTGGTTGTGTGGTGTAGTACGGTAAGGGTGTGGTGGTGTGGTGTAGTACAGTAAGGGTGTGGTTGTGTGGTGTAGTACAGTAAGGGTGTGGTTGTGTGGTGTAGTACAGTAAGGGTGTGGTGGTGTGGTGTAGTACGGTAAGGGTGTGGTGGTGTGGTGTAGTACAGTAAGGGTGTGGTTGTGTGGTGTAGTACAGTAAGGGTGTGGTTGTGTGGTGTAGTACGGTAAGGGTGTGGTGGTGTGGTGTAGTACAGTAAGGGTGTGGTTGTGTGGTGTGGTGTAGTACAGTAAGGGTGTGGTGGATGTGTGGTGTAGTACAGTGAGGGTGTGGTGGAGGTGTGGTGTAGTACATTAAGGGTGTGGTGGAGGTGTGGTGTAGTACAGTAAGGGTGTGGTGGAGGTGTGGTGTAGTATAGTAAGGGTGTGGTGGAGGTGTGGTGTAGTATAGTAAGAGTGTGGTGGAGGTGTGGTGTAGTATAGTAAGGGTGTGGTGGAGGTGTGGTGTAGTATAGTAAGAGTGTGGTGGAGGTGTGGTGTAGTATAGTAAGGGTGTGGTGGAGGTGTGGTGTAGTATAGTAAGGGTGTGGTGGAGGTGTGGTGCGGTACAGTATGAGTGTGGTGGAGGTGTGGTGTAGTACAGTAAGGGTGTGGTGGAGGTGTGGTGTAGTATAGTAAGGGTGTGGTGGAGGTGTGGTGTAGTATAGTAAGAGTGTGGTGGAGGTGTGGTGTAGTACAGCAAGGGTGTGGTGGAGGTGTGGTGTAGTATAGTAAGGGTGTGGTGGAGGTCTGGTGTAGTACAGTAAGGGTGTGGAGGTGTGGTGCGGTACAGTATGAGTGTGGTGGAGGTGTGGTGTAGTATAGTAAGGGTGTGGTGGAGGTGTGGTGTAGTATAGTAAGGGTGTGGTGGAGGTGTGGTGCGGTACAGTATGAGTGTGGTGGAGGTGTGGTGTAGTACAGTAAGGGTGTGGTGGAGGTGTGGTGTAGTGCAGTATGAGTGTGGTGGAGGTGTGGTGTAGTACAGTAAGGGTGTGGTGGAGGTGTGGTGCGGTACAGTATGAGTGTGGTGGAGGTGTGGTGTAGTACAGTAAGGGTATGGTGGATGTGTGATGTGGTAGAGTAATGGTGGGGCTGTGGTGTGGCTACAGTGTGGCAACAGACCCTGCGGTAGGTGAGGGTATAAATCAAGGCGGGCTACAATTTCATGCTACGAGCCACTAATTGAAAATAGGATACAAATATGTTGATTGTATCTTTGCCTTACTAATGAGTGAGACTTGGCCTGTAATGACACCTCTCTATCATGCTAAACTCAAAGAAAACCTTCACCCAACCCACGCAGAACACCAAATTTCATCATTAACATATTTTTTGGGCACCTAATCCCCGTTGTCCCCTTTATGTTAATTATATCTCACCTTGGGTCATTAATTGAGTTTTTTTATGCTATTATCTACCATATAATGCTTTTATTGCTATTCAATAATCTTCAGTTTTCAGTTTTGTGGGAGTTGGTCACTGCTGTGGACCCCAAGGTTTATATATATTTTTTTAAATGTGTGTGTGTGTGTGTGTGTGTGTGTGTGTGTGTGTGTGTGTGTGTGTGTGTGTGTGTGTACTCACCTATATGTGGTTGCAGAGGTCGATTCATAGCTCTTGGCCCCGCCTCTTCGCTGGTCGCAGCTAGGTCCACACTCTCTCCCTACTCTAAGAGCTTTATCGTACCTCTTCTTAAAGCGTTATTTGCATCCTGCCTCCACTAATTCACTCTCCAGATTGTTCTACTTCATGACATATCTAAGACTGAAGAAATACTTCCTAACATCCCTGTGACTTATCTGAGTTTTAAGCTTCCAGTTGTGACCCCTTGTTGCTGTGTCCCGTCTGGGAAACATTCTGGCCCTGTTCACCTTATCAATTCCTCTCGGTATTTTATATGTCGTTATCATGTCCTCCCTATCCCACCTGTCCTCCACTGTCGTCAGGTTGATTTCTCTTTACCTCTCCTCGTAGGACATGCCCCTTATCTCTAGAACTAGTCTTGTTGCAAACCTTTGCACTTTCTATAATTTGTTGACCTGTGAGTGTACAATAATGATTTTTTCATAGCAGTGTTACTAATCGTCATGTATTCATCTTCATGTCATATATTCATGTCTCAGTCATGCATTCATTTCTTCCCTACTGACAGAATAGGGAAAAAAACGGAGATTGATGAAGAAGGGAAAATGGGAAAGGACTGACAGATTAAGGAAGAAGGGAAGGGTACTGAACGAGCACAAAAGAAGCGAAGGAGATGAAAGATCAAGAAAGAAGAGGAGATGAAAGATCAAGAAAAAAGAGGAGATGAAAGATCAAGAAAGAAGAGGAGATGAAAGATCAAGAAAGAAGAGGAGATGAAAGATCAAGAAAGAAGAGGAGATGAAAGATCAAGAAAGAAGAGGAGATGAAAGATCAAGAAAGAAGAGGAGATGAAAGATCAAGAAAGAAGAGAAGTGGAGTAACACACACGCACACAGACACACAGACACACAGACACACAGACACACAGACACACAGACACACAGACACACAGACACAGACACATACACACACACACACACACACACACACACACACACACACACACACACACACACACACACACACACACATACACACACACACACAGACACACACACACACACACACACACACACACACACACACACACACACACACACACACACACACACACACACACACACACACACACACACACACACACACACACACACACACAGAGGTATGTCCTACGAGGAGAGGTTAAGGGAAATCAACCTGACGACACTGGAGGACAGGAGAGATAGGGCGGACATGATAACGACATACAAAATACTGAGAGGAATTGACAAGGTGGACAAAGACAGGATGTTCCAGAGATTGGACACAGTAACAAGGGGACACAGTTGGAAGCTGAAGACACAGATGAATCACAGGGATGTTAGGAAGTATTTCTTCAGCCACAGAGTAGTCAGGAAGTGGAATAGTTTGGGAAGCGATGTAGTGGAGGCAGGATCCATACATAGCTTTAAGCAGAGGTATGATAAAGCTCACGGTTCAGTGAGAGTGACCTATTGGCGACCACAACACAAGCAAACTAACAACTGACACTATCACAACACAGGTAAACTAACAACTAACACTATCACAACACAAGCAAACTAACAACTAACACTATCACAACACAGGCAAGCTAACAACTAACACTATCACAACACAGGCAAACTAACAACTAACACTATCACAACACAGGTAAACTAACAACTAACACTATCACAACACAGGCAAGCTAACAACTAACACTATCACAACACAAGCAAACTAACAACTAACACTATCACAACACAGGTAAACTAACAACTAACACTATCACAACACAAGCAAACTAACAACTAACACTATCACAACACAGGTAAACTAACAACTAACACTATCACAACACAAGCAAACTAACAACTGACACTATCACAACAGAGGTAAACTAACAACTAACACTCACAACACAGGTAAACTAACAACTAACACTATCACAACACAGGCAAGCTAACAACTAACACTCACAACACAGGTAAACTAACAACTAACACTATCACAACACAGGCAAGCTAACAACTAACATTATCACAACACAGGTAAACTAACAACTAACACTATCACAACACAGGCAAACTAACAAGTAACACTTCTACACATACACTAACAACTAATACCACAACACACACTAACAACTAACACCACAACACACACTAACATCACAACACACACTAACATCACAACACACACTAACATCACAACACACACTAACAACTAACACCACAACACACATAACATCACAACACACACTAACAACCAACACCATAACACAACCTAGCAACAAACAATACAACAAACACTAATAGCTAACATCACCTCGATCGAGACAGAACACGAGAGGAAAGGTTGATACTGAGAGAGTACAAAAACGAAAAGAGGAACGAGAGGAAATGACAAAGATGAGCAGAAGAACCCAGAAGCAGGTGGAATGGCACCCGCAGAAGGACTCCAACCACGACAACCCCAAGGCAACTGAACAATCTAAACCGACACACACACACTGATCCCTCTGTCCCCACCCGAACTCCACAAACCACACCCCTACAGTAACCCCCTATGGGAACTCTGCCCCCACCCCTACTGGAACCCCCTGTAGGCCCCCGCCAGGACTCCCGATCCCCCAACCCCTATCTTCTCCCAGGATCATAGTTTTAGAAAAGAGGTTGAAGGTTTGGTACACGAACACAGATGGAATAACGAATAAATATGAGGAGTGGCATGAAAAAATCAATGAGAAGCCCCCAGACATCATAGCAGTCACAGAAACGAAACTCACTGTGACAATAACAGACGCAATCTTTCCACCAGGATATCAAATCCTGAGGAAAGATAGAAGGGGCAGAGGGGAAGGAGGGGTTGCACTGCTCATAAAAAAACGATGGAGATTTAAGGAAATGGAAGGCATGGACGAGATTGGAGGAAGGGATTACATAGTAGGTACACTTCAGTCTGGGGAACATAAGGTAGTCATTGCAGTGATGTATAATCCACCACAGAACTGTAGGAGACCAAGAGAGGAATATGAAGAGAGCAACAGAGCAATGGTGGGCACACTGGCCAAGGTGGCAAGAAGAGCCCACTTGAGCAGAGCAAAGTTACTGGTTATGGGCCAAGATGATGGATGTAGTACTGGAAAACCTCGATGGTTATGGGCCAAGATGATGGATGTAGTACTGGAAAACCTCGGGCATCAACATGTTAAGGACACTACCAGAGAAAGAGGGGAGGATGAACCAGGAAAACTGGACCTTGTGTTCACCATGAGCAGTTCAAACATTAAGGACATCACATATGAGAGGCCCCTTGGAGCTAGTGATCACATGGTTCTGCATTTTGAATACATAGTAGAGTTACAAGCGAAGAAGGTAACAGAAGTTGGATGGGAAAAGACAAACTATAAAATGGGGGGGGACTACACAGGTATGAGAAACTTCCTGCAGGAGGTTCAGTGGGACAGAGAACTGGCAGGAAAATCAGTAAATGAAATGATGGAATACGTAACAACAAAATGCAAAGAGGCAGAGGAAAGGTTTGTTCCCAAGGGCAATAGAAATAATGGGAAGACCAAAGCGAGTCCTTGGTTCACCCGAAGGTGTAGGGAGGCAAAAACTAAGTGCACCAGAGAATGGAAAAGGTACAGGAGGCAAAGGACCCAGGAAATTAAAGAGACTAGTCGAAGAGCCAGAAATGAGTATGCACAGATAAGGAGGGAGGCCCAGCGACAGTACGAAAACGACATAGCATCGAAAGCCATGTCTGACCTGAAACCGCTGTATAGCCACATTAGGAGGAAGACAGCAATCAAAGACCAGGTGATCAGGCTGAGGAAAGAAAGTGGGGAACTCACCAGAAGCGATCAAGAGGTATGTGAGGAGCTCAACATGAAATTTAAGGAAGTATTTACAGTGGAGACTGGAAGGCCTCTGGACACAACTGAGGAGGAGGTGAAAAAGCTGCTAACGGACCTTGATACCTCAAAGGCAATGGGATCAAACAACATCTCCCCATGGGTCCTTAGAGAGGGAGCAGAAATGCTGTGTTTGTCACTAACCACAATCTTCAATACATCCCTTGAAGCTGGGCAACTACCTGAGGTATAGAAGATGGCAAATGTAGTTCCCATTTTTAAAAAAGGAGACAGAAAAGAGGAGCTATTAAACTACAGACCAGTTTCACTGATGTGTATAGTATGCAAAGTCATGGAGAAGATTATCAGGAGGAGAGTGGTGGAGCACCTGGAACGGAAGAAAAATATAAACGCCAACCAGCACGGATTTATGGAAGGCAAATCCTGTGTCACAAACCTACTGGAGTTTTATGATAAAGTAACAGAAGTAAGACATGAGAGAGAGGGGTGGGTTGATTAAATCTTCTTGGACTGCAAGAAGGCCTTCGATACAGTTCCTCACAGGAGATTATGGCAGAAGCTAGAGTATCAGGCGCGTATAACAGGAAGGGCACTGTAGTGGATCAGAGAATATCTGACAGGGAGGCAACAACGAGTCATGATACATGATGAGGTATCACAGTGGGCACCTGTGACGAGCGGAGTCCCACAGGGGTCGGTTCTAAGACCAGTGCTATTTCTGGTATATGTGAATGACATGATGGAAGGGTTAGAATCAGAAGTGTCCCTGCTCGTAGATGATGTGTAGCTAATGAGGAGAATTAAATCAGATGAGGATCAGGCAGGACTTCAAAGAGACCTGGACAGGCTGGACACTTGGTCCAGCAACTGGCTTCTTGAATTTAACCCCACCAAATGCAAAGTCATGAAAATCGGGGAACGGCAAAGAAGATCGCAGACGGAGTATAGGCTAGGTGGCCAAAGACTGCAAACTTCGCTCAAGGAAAAAGATGTTGGGGTGAATATAACACCGAGCACGTCTCCGGAAGCACACATCAACCAGATAACTGCTGCAGCATATGGGCGCCTGGCAAACCTGAGAACAGCGTTCCGATACCTTAGAAAGGACTCGTTCAAGACACTGTACACTGTGTACGTCAGTACACGGTGTACAGTGTCTTGAACGTGCTTGATCAAGTGTGGAACCCACACTTGATCCAGCACGTCAAGAAATTAGAGAAAGTGCAAAGTTTTGCGACAAGGTTAGTTCCAGAGCTAAGGGGAATGTCGTACGAAGAAAGGTTAAGGGAAATCGGCCTGACGACACTGGAGGACAGGAGGGTTAGGGGAGACATGATAACGACATATAAAATACTGTGTGGAATAGACAAGGTGGACATAGACAGGATGTTCCAGAGATGTGACACAGAAACATGGGGTCACAACTGGAAGTTGAAGACCCAGATGAGTCAAAGGGATGTTAGGAAGTATTTCTTCAGTCATAGAGTGTCTAGCAAGTGAGGTAGTGGAGGCAGGAACCATACATAGCTTTAAGATAAGGTATGATAAAGCTTATGGAGCAGGGGAGAGAGGACCTAATAGCACTCAGTGAAGAGGCGGGGCCAGGAGTTAAGTCTCGACCCCTGCAACCACAATTAGGTGAGTACAATTAGGTGAGTACATTAACAACTATCATCACGACCAAAACTAACAATTAACATTACAACACACATTAATACCACAACACACACTAACACCACAACACACACTAACACCACAACACACGCTAACACCACAACACACACTAACACCAAAGCACACACTAAAAACTAACATCCCAACAAACACTAACATCACATTACACACTAACAACTAACACCATAGCAAACACTAACAACAAACACCACAACACACGCTAACAACAAGCAACACAACACACACTAACAGCTAACACCACAACACACACTAACAACTAACACCACAACATGAACTAACAACTAACATCACAACACATACTAACAACTAACATCACAACTCACACTAACAACTAACACCACAACACACTAACAACTAACATCACAACACATACTAACAACTAACATCACAACACATACTAACAACTAACATCGCAACACATACTAACAACTAACATCACACACAGACTAACAACTAACTTCGCAACACACACTAACACCACAACACACACTAATAACTAACACCACAACACAAATTAACAACAAACACCACAACACACACTAACATCACACACAACAACCCACACTAACAACTAACAACACCAACACACACTAACACCACAACACACACTAAAAACAAACTCCACAACACACACTAACAACAAACACCACAACACACACTGACAACTAACACTGCAACTGACACCAACAACTAACACCGCAACACAAACAACTAACACCGCAACACAAACAACTAACACCACAACACACACTAACAACCAATACCACAACACTAACAACTAACACCTCAACACAAACACTACCACCACAACTCAAGCCAACGACTAACACCACAACCACCGACACTTAACATACCAGAAGACGTTAACGCTCTTCCACGTCGTTGAATAATTAACGATTTCGTTTTTTTTTATATGCAATTATGAGTCAGTTGGTGGGTGGATGTCGCTAATCGCCTCACCCGTCACCTTCCATATTAAACTATCTCTACATTATCGATTATATATGGATCATGAGGCTAAAGAAACCTGGCCAGCCAGGACGCTGGTTCTTGTTGCCTTGTATGTCGTGGAAAACGACCTGCTGGTTACCACTTCTTCTTGTAATAGACGAAAAGAAAAAAAGGTTTGGAAATTTTATAGATAATTTGAGGGACTCGAGGAGCAGCCACATAAAGGTGGTGAATCCTGGATGCTTTGGGTGACTGTTGATAGATACACATAGTCATGCAAGAAAACTGGCCTAATATACTCTCTCATTCCTTTACAACTGAAAAATGTGAGTGACGAATTCTGGATATCACTGTTTAAAACAAATATAACAAGATTCTGAGTGAATGTAAGTGTGTCTGAGTGTACAGGAAGCAACCAGTGGATGTAAGTGTCTGTGTGTACAGGAAGCAACCAGTGGATGTAAGTGTCTGTGTGTACAGGAAGCAACCAGTGGATGTAAGTGTCTGTGTGTACAGGAAGCAACCAGTGGATGTAAGTGTCTGTGTGTACAGGAAGCAACCAGTGAATGTAAGTGTCTGTGTGTACGAGAAGCAACCAGTGAATGTAAGTGTGTTTGTGTGTAAAGGAAGCAACCAGTGGATGTAAGTGTGTCTGTGTGTACGGGAAGCAACCAGTGAATGTAAGTGTCTGTGTGTATTGGAAGCAACCAGTGAATGTAAGTGTGTCTGTGTGTACGGGAAGCAACCAGTGAATGTAAGTGTGTTTGTGTGTAAAGGAAGCAACCAGTGAATGTAAGTGTGTCTGTGTGTACAGGCAGCAACCAGTGGATGTAAGTGTCTGTGTGTACAGGAAGCAACCAGTGAATGTAAGTGTGTCTGTGTGTACAGGAAGCAACCAGTGAATGTAAGTGTCTGTGTGTACAGGAAGCAACCAGTGGATGTAAGTGTCTGTGTTTACAGGCAGCAACCAGTGGATGTAAGTGTCTGTGTGTACAGGAAGCAACCAGTGGATGTAAGTGTCTGTGTGTACAGGCAGCAACCAGTGGATGTAAGTGTCTGTGTGTACAGGAAGCAACCAGTGAATGTAAGTGTGTCTGTGTGTACAGGAAGCAACCAGTGAATGTAAGTGTGTCTGTGTGTACAGGAAGCAACCAGTGAATGTAAGTGTGTCTGTGTGTACAGGAAGCAACCAGTGAATGTAAGTGTGTCTGTGTGTACAGGAAGCAACCAGTGAATGTAAGTGTGTCTGTGTGTACAGGAAGCAACCAGTGAATGTAAGTGTGTCTGTGTGTACAGGCAGCAACCAGTGGATGTAAGTGTCTGTGTGTACAGGAAGCAACCAGTGGATGTAAGTGTCTGTGTGTACAGGCAGCAACCAGTGGATGTAAGTGTCTGTGTGTACAGGAAGCAACAAGTGAATGTAAGTGTCTGTGTGTACAGGAAGCAACCAGTGAATGTAAGTGTCTGTGTGTACGGGAAGCAACCAGTGGATGGAAAATGTAAGTGAATTGTTCTGAAATTCAACGTGATTTCAAGGATTTTCAAGGATTTTCTCAACAATACTTAAATTATCTGTTGTCAAATCTGATTGAATCACATTTCATAAATACTGCATGATACCTAAGTGTTTAGCGCTTTTCCTTGAGTATAATAATAAATATAATAATAATAATAATAATAATAATAATAATAATAATAATAATAATAATAATAATAATAATAATAATAAGAAGAAGAAGAAGAAGAAGAAGAAGAATCATAACAGTAATAATAATGTTTATAATGCAGGTGATCTAAGCTAGCTTGGGTTTTGAACGGATGTTTTCAAATAAAGGTATGATCTGTGAGGTTATTATCCGAGAAGGAAAGTTTAATGTTCCAGCACCGGCGGAAGCAGAAATTAAACGGTTTAGGAGTGGAAATGTGATGGAGTTAACGTCACTCCAAGAGTATCGTTTTTTCACACGTTTGAAGTTACGGGTCCTTAGCTGCGAATTATAGACCAGTTATTCTAACCTCTATTATAGGAAAATTGATGAAACCAGTAATTGGCGAGGCTATTCGACGCCATCTTGAAAGACATAAATTCATCAAGGAATCTCAGCTCGGTTTTACAATTTTTTTCACTAAGATATTTGAGGAGGTAGATCATGGTAATGAATATGATACTGTGTATATGAACATCAGTAAGGATTTTGATAAGGTTCCTCATTGGAGCTTATTGAGGAAAATTAAAATACGTGGAATAGGAGGAGAAATTTTTTCTTAGAGGCGTGGTTGACAAATAGTGTGCACAATTGGGGATAAATTAGAGTGGGAATGCGTCACAATCGGTGTCCCACATGGGTCAGTGCTGGGCCCTTTGTTGTTCACAGTATTCATAAACCACATAAATGAAACAATAAATAGCAACATAAACAAATTTGCTGATACCAAAACAGGCCGTCGAATTAACTCTGACGAGAACACTAGAGTGCTACAGGAAGATCTGAATAAACTGAGGCAGTGGTCGGAGAACTGGCAGGTGCAGTTCAATACAGACAAATGCAAAGTTGGAAAGGAAAATAGCCATGGCGCTAATATACTAAATAATGTAAATCTTAATAATTTTGAATGCAAAAAAGATTTAGAAGTTCTGGTTAATAGTAATGTATATCTAAGACAACAAAATGTGTAAGTGTCTACAATAAAGCGAATAGAATTCCTAGTTTTATATCAAGAAGTATAAATAAAAGGAGTCCACAGGTTATTCTTCAACTCTATATCATTATTTAAGCCTCGTTTAGATTATGCTGCACAGTTCTGGTCACCGTATTACGGAGTGGATATAAATGCGCTGGAAAACGTACAGAGAAGAATGACAAAGTTGATCCATGTATCAGAAAGCTTTACTACGAGGATAGACGGAGCGACCTGAATCTTCTGTGAAAAAGTGCAGTTCTAAAAGTGTTGAATAAGAATACAAGAGAACGAGTTGGAAGTGAAGAAGAGCTAGACAGTTGGAAGTAGTGAGGTTAGAGACGTGTTGAGATAATTAACAAGTATAGTTACTGAAGGAGATATTGTTAACATAACCTTGTTTGAGTGTCAATCAGAGTTAAAGAAATGTAATGAAAAAATCGAATGAGAAATTAATTTGTTTGTTAAGTAAGTAGGAAGTTATTGGAGAGAGCGATATATATATATATATATATATATATATATATATATATATATATATATATATATATATATATATATATATATATATATATATATATATATATATATATATATATATATATATATATATATATATATATATATATATATATATATATAGTAGGGACCCTAGAAGTTCACATATAGGATGTCTGCAAAGAAGAATTATCTACTTCTATTAAGTTTAAGAAGTATCGTTTATTATCTAGGTGTGTGAATCAAGGATAGAAAGCAGAAAGGCTCTCTCCCCACCCTCCACTCCGTCCGGCCACTGCCCGCATGAGAGCACGAAGAAAAAATATATCATATCTTACCGGAAAAGCAGGATGACCCCGCCATATACAGCGCCTATTTACGGTATTCCACATTGTCGTTGGTTTTCAATTGAGCCATTACATGACCTGCCATTGACAATCGCAGGAGTGTGGAACATAATGAACAATGACTCAGTCTGAAGCCAACGAAAACGTGGAACACCGAAAAGAAGATGCTGTATACGAGAGGCCTTCCGTGGCGTGAGAAATGAAACTAGCTGCCAGCAATAAATTAGTACTATTTCTCTCGTTAACTACTGGAAATATCGACTGCCAATGACAGAACTGTGTGTAGTACCAATAGTTTTACTTCTGTTACTATCAGTTCCATTATGACTATCATAACTGTACATCTACCACTTCTTCTGTCACTGATTTGTTTGCCTCGTCATCAACCGATCGTCTTGATGAGGTCAGCGTTGAATAGACATCGGGAATCTGTTGACTTCGGAGCGCTCCTTCTACTGAACGTACATGACAGTCTGCGTGGGTTTAGTGTAGGTTTAGTGAGTGTGTGACTGAGGTACTGAATGTCCTTGGCTGGTTCTTGAAGGACTATGTTGTCTTTGTTTTTACAATATTAAGTGGTAGTTTATTCCATTGTGCTATAATTCACTTTGCAAAAACAAAAAACAAAACAAAACAAAAAAAAAAAACTTGCATACGCTAGCATTGCCGCTGTCTTGTACTTTCATTTCATTGTTTCGATTTATGGACTCATTCAGCACTTCAAATTTTTATTTACACTTGAGAGTGCTGAAGCTATACAGTATCTTAAAGGTCTGAATTTATCTTGTTTCAGTCTTAGTTTCCCAAGGGAAAAAAATGTTGTGCTAAGAATTTTTCTTCATAATGTTTGTGTTCTTGAGTGATGGTACGAGTCTGGTAGCTCTTCTCTGCAGCCTCTCTGATATAACGTCTTCCTTTTTGTAATGTGGAGACTAAACCTGGATAGCATATTCAAGATGCTGTACAACGTTTCGCTCAAGCCTGGACTTTATCAAGTACACAGGAATGAGCAAATACACGGCCTTATAAGGCCGTGTAGGCCGAGTACTATGAGGTCACGTTCGGAGAAAGACATGTCACGCATAAGGTTCACGCTTCACGTCACAATTTGTGAGATAAAGTCTGTTAGGTAAGACACATATGCAACAGTTAGGTATCTTTATTTCGAAACGTTTCGCCTACACAGTAGGCTTCTTCAGTCGAGTACAGAAAAGTTGATAGAAGCAGAAGATACTTGAAGACGATGTAATCAGTCCATCACCCTTAAAGTTTTGAGGTGGTCAGTCCCTCAGTCTGGAGAAGAGCATTGTTCCGTTGTCTGAAACAATATTGTTTCATACTATGGAACAATGCTCTTCTCCAGACTGAGGGACTGACCACCTCAAAACTTTAAGGGTGATGGACTGATTACATCGTCTTCAAGTATCTTCTGCTTCTATCAACTTTTCTGTACTCGACTGAAGAAGCCTACTGTGTAGGCGAAACGTTTCGAAATAAAGATACCTAACTGTTGCATATGTGTCTTACCTAACAACCTGTCGGTATTTTGTACCATTTTAATGAGATAAAGTCTGGTGAGGTCAGGTACTGGTAATAGCACAGAGTAGCAGTAAGGTGACAAGTTTATTAGGATTATTATATGGATCATGGACAGTGTAGGCAACAGGTGCAGCCAACATTTACATTCCACTGTTTTGCTTAGTGGTTTGGGTGAGGCGGATCACTGCTGCTTACAAAATTCTGCGTCTGGCCCTGTCGTTCTTGTGGTGTTTTCTTCCCAAGTTCATGGAGTGAGAATGAAAACTTCGATGCTCCATGCATATTTTGTTAGTTTCATCGCTCCTTCAGGCATATTTATGCTTCTGAAGGCTTGTCTGAAAGTCTGGGTTAATGTCTTCTGTTTATCTCTTTGACAGCTTTTGGTAGTAAAACTGGCTTGTCGAAGAATCGGGAGATGGTGCTGGCGGTCTGCCCAATAAGGAGCACCAGTTGTCTAGAGATGTTGTAATGTTCATCAGATCTACTGTGGACGAAGAAGGCTTTCTGTTTGTAAGAGTCGATAATGTGTGATGGGAGTTTGAAGTTGGTGAATATCTTCTTAGTATAATCTTGTGTCTCTAAAAGATAGTCATCACTGCAAATTCGGAGTGCTCGGAGGAAGAAACCTACGATAACTCACCCCTTGGTTTTGAGGTCATGTTGGGAAAAGTAATGTAATAATAATTCATATTGCTGGGTTTTCTGTATACCTTGCGTTTAAGTGTCTCCATCCAGGAAGGGTAACGCTCCATCTCTCTCTCTCTCTCTCTCTCTCTCTCTCTCTCTCTCTCTCTCTCTATCTCTCTCTCTCTCTCTCTCTCTCTATCTCTCTCTCTCTCTCTCTCTCTCTCTCTCTCTCTCTCTCTCTCTCTTGTATTCTAGCGTTAACTGTATGGAAGACTCAGTCATGTATAGTGCGTCTAAACTGACTCACGAAATCGTAATAATACGACTGCAAACAAACAAGGGAACGGATGGGGTTTGAACCCATGGGAAGTGAGTCGTGAAACTCCAAGCCAGTGTGTAAGCCACTTGGCCGGCTCACTACAGTAAAATTCATCCACCCTAGTTTGAATCTAAACTGTGTTTGTTTAAAACGTCTAGTAACATTTACAAAAATATCATCCATATATCTAAACCAAATATGTCTTGCGATAAACCATACCAAGGGTGGGATTAGAACCCGCGATCAGAGTCTCAAAACTCCAGACCGACGTGTTAGCGGGTTCTAACCCCACCTGTGGAATGGTTTGTTTGCAATCGTGTCATTACGATTTCATGAGTCGTGTCTTGAGATGATATCTTCAAGATAGTCACTCTCAATGTGTTCTAAAAAGATGTTAACACTGCGCCACAAGATGTTAACACTGCACCACGAGATGTTAACACTGCGCCACAAGATGTTAACACTGCGCCACAAGATGTTAACACTGCGCCACAAGATGTTAACACTGCGCCACAAGATGTTAACACTGCGCCACAAGATGTTAACACTGCGCCACGAGATGTTAACACTACCACGAGATGTTAACACTGCGCCACGAGATGTTAACACTGCGCCACGAGATATTAACACTGCACCACGAGATGTTAACACTGCGCCACGAGATGTTAACACTGCGCCACAAGATGTTAACGCTGCACCACGAGATGTTAACACTGCGCCACGAGATGTTAACACTGCGCCACGAGATGTTAACACTGCACCACGAGATGTTAACACTGCGTCACAAGATGTTAACACTGCGCCACGGGATGTTAACACTGCGCCACGAGATGTTAACACTGCACCACGAGATGTTAACACTGCGCCACAAGATGTTAACACTGCGCCACAAGATGTTAACACTGCGCCACAAGATGTTGACACTGCGCCACGAGATGTTAACACTGCGCCACAAGATGCTAACACTGCGCCACAAGACGTTAACACTGCGCCACAAGATGTTAACACTGCACCACGAGATGTTAACACTGCGCCACGAGATGTTAACACTGCGCCACAAGATGTTAACACTGCGCCACAAGATGTTAACACTGCGCCACAAGATGTTAACACTGCGCCACAAGATGTTAACACTGCGCCACGAGATGTTAACACTGCACCATGAGATGTTAACACTGCACCATGAGATGTTAACACTGCGCCACAAGATGTTAACACTGTACCATGAGATGTTAACACTGCACCATGAGATGTTAACACTGCGCTACGAGATGTTAACACTGCACCACGAGATGTTAACACTGCACCACAAGATGTTAACACTGCGCCACGAGATGTTAACACTGCACCATGAGATGTTAACACTGCACCATGAGATGTTAACACTGCGCCACAAGATGTTAACACTGCACCATGAGATGTTAACACTGCACCATGAGATGTTAACACTGCGCTACGAGATGTTAACACTGCATCACGAGATGTTAACACTGCACCACAAGATGTTAACACTGCGCCACGAGATGTTAACACTGCACCATGAGATGTTAACACTGCACCATGAGATGTTAACACTGCACCACGAGATGTTAACACTGCACCATGAGATGTTAACACTGCACCACGGGGTGATCCCACAGCCATTCCATTATTTTAATAAGTGTTATATCCGAAGGTGAAGAGGTTGAGCCTTACACAGGCTTCAACAATGTCAATGAAATCGTGTATAGAAAGATACAAGTTGAAGTCTGCACCGACAACCTTAACTTCTTCTTTTTAAATATTAGGGGATAAAGATTTGCTAGTTTCTAGTTGATGGACATTTTCTTAAGAGATGTTAATTTTTGCCTTTAGTGCCTAGGCAATCTAGCATCAATATTATTTTTTTAACTCTGATTTGTTGATTTGCAGTTTGTCCAAGTAATTTATTATATACAAGTTGGGAATATCGTCAACACAACGTGTCGGTGTCTGGTTCTGAGAGCAAATGTTGTTTCCTGGGGATATTGATGTTATGTTCAGGTGTAAGTATTGACCTGCGGGTTAAATATACATGTCATAGCCCTGTTGTTGCTGCTTATTTAGTAGTTAAAGGTCCTATCATTGCTTTTAATCTTTGTCTTCTCTGATGTACTTAAAGAATTCCTTTGGTTTACCTCTGATGTTTTGTGCAAATCGTCTTCCAGAATCTTCCTTAGGATCTCCGATCTTTTTATTTGCTGTCTCTCTGTGACCGAATGTAGTTATATTATATCGAGGTTACCAGTGAGTTTAATTTTCTTGTAAGTTTATTCAGGTATACACAAATACAATTACATAGATTATGGTACATAGCAGCATATGTGCAGAGAACCTGCAATAACCCCAAAAAAGTCAAAGTGAATTATTTCCATTGGGATCCTTTAATACCTTATTATTATACTATAAAGGATATAATATCTTATTAATATTCTATAAAGGAGATATACTAGGAATAAGGTATAAAAAAGTTATTTATATTTACATGTGTGTTAGTTAAGCATAATTTTTTCCCCAGGTCTTAACCGGTTGACTCGTCAACCAGCCAGACTTTAATTCATCATTGTTCGCGCTATTATTTCTTATTATTTGCTTCATATTTCTTCTATATTACCTGTATTTGATACTTCAGTCAAGCTGAAGTTATTGATATATCGGAACACTTATCAAAGTTGACTGATCTGAACTGGGCACCAACATAGTCTTATTCTGGCTGTTACAGTCTGTGGTCAGAACATGATCTGTAATATTGTTTACTGAGTAGAGAGAGAGAGAGAGAGAGAGAGAGAGAGAGAGAGAGAGAGAGAGAGAGAGAGAGAGAGAGAGAGAGAGAGAGAGAGAGAGAGAGAGAGAGAGAGAGAGAGAGAGAGAGAGAGAGAGAGAGAGAATTGGTTGAGAAATTACTAAACGCTGACAGGTATCTCCTTTTTGTAACTTAGAGAAATGAGATTGAAATGAACGTCAAAAGAGCAGAGACACAACGTAATGTTCACTGGTAACTCCTGCCCATATATAAGGTAAGAACGGCACTGTGTCAAATATGGCTTCATTTACACATCTTTTTTGGCTGTAAATAGAGATTTACCAAGTTACTAGATAAGTCTAGACTTTTATGATACTGTGTGTATAAAGGTGGGTTTAGAGCTTTTCCCTGGTTAAAAATAAAACAGTTGTGAGCGACATCAATATTTAATGACTAATTCTTCTTACGAATTGGATAAAAACATTTCTTAGACTGCGCAGGAGAACATTTTGTTGTATTCTGTATAATAATGCCTCATCTGGTCGGCTTTAAACTTCACTTCTGTTTTAGGTTGTGTAAGTTTTAAGTCGCTTGTTTTATTAAATAATTCGGTTTCTGTGAAATAACAGGAGAATATTTCTTCTGATCAGAAGTAAACCAGTGTTTGATTTTGTCGTGTTATTCTTGGTTAAATCAATATAACATGCAATTAAATGCTGGTAACATTTATGTGTCCTCAAGACCTTAGTAAACAAATTACGTTATGTATCCGAAGCTTCAATAATACTCACTTGATTACGTTCTTACTTGAGTGAGTGTTATTTAACCTTGGGATAAATATCGTGTTAAGGACACACACACATGTTATGTACATTTATATGAACGTTATATATATTTAACCGATAATAACCCGATAAAGACAAACACTGAGGTTTACTTCTGATCATAACAGACGTTCTAAAGTTATTTCACATAAACCAATTCAATAAAACCGTCACATTAAAACTTACACAAAACAAGCCAAAATCAGTTCAACTATTTCGCTTATTCTGACCAACTTTTAAGGGCTTAATTAATTACGTTGTATTAATATTGACCTATGTGGGTCCCTATTTGCCCATTGTATTTCATAAAGGAATTTCCGAAAACTGAAATACTGTTTTAATGCGATAATTTAGGAGTGTCGCATCCTGACATTGTATTGTTGGATATTGAATTCTTCTTCAGTTTGGCTTCAAAGTCGGTGATTCTAAGTGGAAGGTTTA
>NC_091296.1:31234121-31314121 GCF_038502225.1 Cherax quadricarinatus
GCTGTCCATGTTCACCCATCAGTAAAATGGGTACCTTGGTGTTAGTGGACTGGTGTGGGTCGCATCCTGGGACAAAATTGATCTAATTTGCCCGAAATGCTCAGCATAACAAGCGGCTTTCTATACAGTAGTATGTCAGTGATGTCAGCTAGGACTGTATACCTTGTACATGTACTTGTAGTAAATAAAGATATTATAATGTTCGAATTGTGGGCACAATTGAACGTACTCACATATATGGTGGCACACTAGATCTGTGACCTGACTTAATGCATCATATACGATGAAAGACACTGTCACAGATGATGATGTTCTATCTGATCACTTCCCAAGACTCACAGCTGTCAATCTTGATCATATCTCCAGCAATCAAGGAACTAAGTACAGGAGAAACCTCATCTTAATGCAGAACACAGAGATAACTTCATTAACTACTTGGATCAATGGTATACGAATTACGAGCCCATTTGTACACAAAAATTCAACGATGATTTAGTTACCACTATTGAGAACTTGCTCACAGACCAAGTGAATAGAGAAAGACGACATAAATCTTCCACCATAAATGGCAACAAATGCCATTATAAATACTATACTGATCCACAACTACGCAATTTAACACATGCAGCAGCTAGGAGGATTGGTGAACCATACCGTGATGTAGAACACCAGACATGCTCAGAACCTTCCAAGCTGCACTAACAAATGCAAGGAATATAAAGCAATAACTTAGGCAACAGGAATGGGAACAGTTTGTTAGTGGGTTAAATAGGTCTACTTCTTTAAGTCTGCTTTGGAAAGGTCTAAATAAAATAACCAGGAAAAAGACTGGTAATGTTGCTCATCCCTTTCCTCTTGAAAAAAAATGACCTCGTAAATAACTGGTCCAAAACATCCAGGCATGAAAATCTGCCATCTTATACTAGAACAAACCTAGAGAGACTTCTGGAGGTTGAAATTGATTTATTTTATGAGCCAAAATATTGATAAGAGTGATTGCCTCTTCACTGAGTACGAATTAGATAATGCAGTAACTAATGGTGGATCAACAACTAGAGAAAATTGTATAACTTATAATATCCTCAGAACTCTAAAGAAGGTTCCTAATAACCCTCTGTTAGCACTGTATAACCTCAGTTACATCAAGAGTGTTCTTCCTACTTACTATAACTATCCCTAAACTGCACCAGACTGATACATGTAGACCAATCTCCTTAGCTCAGTGGTTCCCAAACTGGGGGTAAATTACCCCCTGGGGGTAATTTAACCATTTTTGGGGGGTAATGGAGGGGTGACAGAAAAAAAAGTTATGAATTCTGAAAATCAAGAAAACAATGCGGTACCCGGTATGAGGATTATTGTTAACTTTGTCTTAGTATATAAAGTTGTAAAGTAAACCTATTATAAGTAAGTAATAAAGTTAAACCAAATAACAATAAACATCAAAAACTAATATACAGTATTAGAAAAGAAGAAATATATAGCTAAGTGTGTGGAAACCCAAAAGTATTTTGACAAGTATGCTTCAGGACAAAAGTCACTCAGTAGCCCAGATCGACCTGTCCAGTATGCGTCACTCACTTCCTGAGGCTGCCTCTATTTCACACTGTCAGTTTATCTGTGAGCATCAGCCGAGGTAGACATAAGCTGGTATGTATGTGTACTGCCCTGTGCAGTATATAGTTAGTATTTACCCACTGTTACTGTGAATTTGTAGCTATTATTAATTTTATATATAATGTATGTGTGGTTCTTACGTTTTCAATGGTTTTGCTAGGATTAGCAGAGTATGCGAGGCTGTATACGTTCACGTTTAGCCATATATATCAATAATAACAACATTTTGTGAAAGGGGTAACATGCTTTATGTGGCATGTTAAATTGGGTAACAAGCTGAAAAAGTTTGGGAACCACTGCGGCTTAGCTAGTTGTCTTTGTAAAACTTTTGAAAGAATGATACTTAACAGACTGTACTATAGAATCAAACACCAACTTTCCTCTCATCTCTATGTGTTCATGGCAGAAAAAAAGTGTGCAAAATTATATTTCCATTTTTCTCACTGCACACACTTCTACTAGTCGTCTTACCACATTTCTTGATCTAAAATCTTGATATCACAGACAAAACCATTATAGGACATGATGACTATTAGTGGTAGCCTACTCAACTGGATAAAAGGTTATCTGTTATATAGAGTATCCTCTGTTCTCTGTCAAGGCTTAAGAAGCGAGTCTAAAGAAATGTTCAAAGGTACATCGCAGGGAGGGGTTCTCAGTCCATTTCTATTTAATTGTCTGATTAATGCTTGTAAGCTATGGTGATGTTGACATGATGCATACAACAGGGCTTAAGAAAATGTGTACCATTCTTAACGAGTTTCAAGCAATATGTAAACGATTAGGCCTCATATCTTCATTTAAAACGAAAATATTGACGAGCAAATGATATGCCCCACGCATCTGTTTGCAAGGTGAAAACATCAGCTACGATAAATCTTACAGATATCTTGGTGTAGACGCATCCTTCAATAAATCCACTACACCACAACTAAATAAGAAATGCAAAGATAGGCTAAATGCTCTCAAATGATGTACATAGCCTTTATTAGGTCCTTCATTGATTATGCTGCGCCCATGGCAATATCAGCCGTTAATGTACAATGAAGCATTCATTCTTGGCTGACTTAAGTCTACTAAGGTTCTTAATATAAGGGAGGAGTTTGGTGTTCCTAGTATCAATAATACGATCATTGATATTAACACTGTACTTGGTATTAAAATGTTAAGAAATGAACCAGACACTGTTACTACGAATCTTTCAAAATATCTAGAATACACATAGATTTACACAGGATGTGAAAGCATGCAATTATATTGTTTTATAACTTTCACACAATGTAACACTGTAGTGAGCAATAGTATTTCACACCTCCATGGAAGTTAGCTTAACACACCATACCCATCCTGTGGAAGATAGTCAGAGGATTACAGAGGTACATTATGTGTCCAGGGACTGGATCCCTAAGTTAAGATAGCTGACTAAATTACAGTGTCAATTAATTATTTACATGTATATATCCACAATCGTAATCAGTTATTTATGCGGACATTAATGTGGTCACACACACACACACACACACACACACACACACACACACACACACACACACACACACACACACACACACACACACACACACACACACACACAGCTGTTGTACAGCCACATCAGGAAGAAAACAACAGTCAAGGACCAGGTAATCAGGCTAAGGAAGGAAGGAGGAGAGATCACAAGAAAGGATCACGAACTATTTGAGACAGAAGGGACCCCAGAAAGACGGAAAGGTGGGGTACATCACCAAGTGTTGGACACACATACAACCGAGGACGAAGTGAAGAGGCTGCTAAACAAGCTAGATACCTCAAATTCGATGGGGCCGGATAACATCTTTCCATGGGTCCTTAGAGAGGGAGCAGAAGCTCCCTCTCTCATCTATCGAAACAGGGAGATTACCTGAGGTATGGAAGACAGCAAATGTAGTCCCAATTTTTAAAAAAGGAGACAGATATGAAACACTAATTTATAGACCAGTGTCACTGACATGTATAGTATGTAAAATCATGCAGAAGAGTGGTGGAACACCTTGAGGGGAATGAGCATATCAAAAACAGCCAACACGGTATCAGGGATTGGAAATCCTGTGTCACAAACCTACTGGAGTTCTATGACAGGGTGACAGCAGTAACACAAGAGAGAAATTGGTGGGTAGATTGCATTTTCTTAGACTGTAAGAAGGCGTTTGACACAGTTCCACACAAGAGATTAGTGCAAAAACTGGGGGACCAAGCAGGGATAACAGGGAAGGCACTACAATGGATCAGGGAATACCTCTCAGGAAGACAGCAGCGAGTCATGGTACGTGGCGAGGTGTCAGAGTGGGCTCCTGTGACGAGTGGGGTTAAACAGGGATCAGTCCTAGGACCAATGCTGTTTCTGGTATTTGTGAACGACATGACGGAAGGAATAGACTCCGAAGTGTCCCTGTTTGCAGATGATGTGAAGTTGATGAGAAGAATTCAATCCGACGAGGACCAGGCAGAACTGCAGAGGGATCTGGACAGGCTGAAACCCTGGTCCAGCAACTGGCTCCTAGAGTTCAATCCCACCATGTGCAAAGTCATGAAGATTGGGGAAGGGCAAAGAAGACAGCAGACGGAGAACATTCTAGGGGGCCAGAAACTACAAATCTCACTCAAGGAAAAAGATTGTGGGGTGAGCATAACACCAGGCACATCTCCTGATGTGCACATCAACCAAATAACTGCTGCAGCATATGGGCGCCTAGCAAACCTAAGAACAGCATTCAGCAATCTTAATAAGGAACCGTTCAGGACCCTGTACACTGCTTATGTTAGGCCCATATTGGAGTATGCGGCACCAGTCTGGATCCCACATGTAGCCAAACACGTAAAGAAACTAGAGAAAGTGCAAAGGTTTGCAACATGACTAGTCCCAGAGCTAAGTGGTATGTCCTACGAGGAGAGGTTAAGGGAAATCGACCTGACGACACTGGAGGACAGGAGAGATATGGAGAGCATGATAACGACATATAAAATACTGGGAGGAATTGACAAGGTGGACAGAGACAGACTGTTCCAGAGATGGGACACAGGAACAAGGGGTCACAGTTGGAAGTTGAAGACACAGATAAATGACAGGGATGTTAGGAAGTATTTCTTCATTCACAGAGTTGTCAGGAAGTGGAATTGTCTGGAAAGTGATATAGTGGAGGCAGGATCAATACATAACTTTAAGATGAGATATGATAAAGCTCATGAAGCAGGAAGAGTGACCTAGTAGCGGCCAGTGAAGAGGCAGGGCCAAGAGCTGTGAATCGACCCCTGCAACCACAACTAGGTGAGTATACACACACACACACACACACACACACACACACACACACACACACACTGCTCATAAAACAACACCGATGGGGATTTGAGGAAATGGAAGGCATGGACATGATTGGAGAAAGAGACTACATTGTAGGTACAATTCAGTCCGGAGAACATAAAGTAGTCATTGGAGTGATGTATAACCCACCACAGAACTGCAGGAGGCCAAGAGAGGAGTACGAAGAAAACAACAGGGTGATGGTGGACACACTGGCTGAGGTGGCAAGAAGAGCTCACTCGAGCAGAGCAAAGTTACTGGTAATGGGCGATTTCAACCACAGGGAGATCGACTGGGAAAACCTGGAGCCACATGGGGGTCCCGAAACATGGAGAGCCAAGATGATGGATGTGGTACTTGAAAACCTCATGCATCAACATGTCAGGGACACAACCAGAGAGAGAGGGAAGGATGAGCCAGCAAGACTGGATCTTGTGTTCACCCTGAGCAGTTCAGACATTGAGGACATCACTTATGAGAGGCCCCTTGGAGCTAGCGATCATGTGGTTCTGAGTTTTGACTATATAGTAGAGTTACAAGTGGAGAAGGTAACAGGAACTGAAGGGGACAGGCCAAACTATAAAAGGGGGGACTACACAGGTATGAGAAACTTCCTGCAGGAGGTTCAGTGGGACAGAGAAATGGTAGGAAAATCAGTAAACGAGATGATGGAATATGTGGCAACAAAGTGCAAGGAGGCAGAGGAAAGTTTTGTTCCCAAGGGAAACGGAAATAATAGGAAGACCAAAACGAGTCCTTGGTTTACCCGAAGGTGTAGGGAGGCAAAAACTAAGTGCAACAGAGAATGGAAAAGGTACAGGAGGCATAGGACCCAGGAAAACAAGGAGATTAGTAGAAGAGCCAGAAACGAGTATGCACAGATAAGGAGGGAGGCCCAGCGACAGTATGAAAACGACATAGCATCGAAAGTCAAATCTGACCCGAAACTGCTGTATAGCCACATTAGGAGGAAGACAACAGTCAAGGACCAGGTGATAAGGCTGAGGAAAGAAGGTGGAGAACTCACAAGAAACGATCAAGAGGTATGTGAGGAGCTCAACACGAGATTTAAGGAAGTATTTACAGTAGAGACAGGAAGGACTCTAGGGGGACAGACCAGATGGGGACACCAGCAAGGAATACACCAACAAGTGTTGGACGACATACATACAGATGAGGAGGAGGTGAAGAAACTGCTAAGGGACATCGATACCTCAAAGGCAATGGGACCAGACAACATCTCCCCGTGGGTCCTTAGAGAGGGAGCAGATATGTTGTGCGTGCCACTTACCACAATCTTCAACACATCCCTGGAAACTGGGCAACTACCTGAGGTATGGAAGACGGCAAATGTAGTTCCCATTTTTAAAAAAGGAGACAGAAAAGAGGCATTAAACTATAGACCTGTGTCATTGACGTGTATAGTATGCAAAATTATGGAGAAGATTATCAGGAGGAGAGTGGTGGAGCACCTGGAACGGAACAGGAGTATAAATGCCAACCAGCACGGATTCACGGAAGGCAAATCCTGTGTCACAAACCTTCTGGAGTTTTATGATAAAATAACAGAAGTAAGACAAGAGAGAGAGGGGTGGGTTGATTGCATCTTCTTGGACTGCAAGAAGGCCTTTGACACAGTTCCTCACAAGAGATTAGTGCAGAAGCTAGAGCATCAGGCGCATATAACAGGAAGGGCACTGCAATGGATCAGAGAATACCTGACAGGAAGGCAACAACGAGTCATGGTACGTAATGATGTATCACAGTGGGCACCTGTGACGAGCGGGATCCCACAGGGGTCGGTCCTAGGACCAGTGCTATTTTTGGTATATGTGAACGACATGACGGAAGGGTTAGACTCAGAAGTGTCCCTGTTTGCAGATGATGTGAAGTTAATGAGGAGAATTAAATCTGATGAGGACCAGGCAGGACTTCAAAGAGACCTGGACAGACTGGACACCTGGTCCAGCAAATGGCTTCTCGAATTTAATCCTGCCAAATGCAAAGTCATGAAGATGGGGGAGGGGCACAGAAGACCACAGACAGAGTATAGGCTAGGTGGCCAAAAACTGCAAACCTCACTCAAGGAGAAAGATCTTGGGGTGAGTATAACACCGAGCATGTCTCCGGAAGCACACATCAATCAGATAACTGCTGCAGCATATGAGCGCCTGGCAAACCTGAGAACAGCATTCCGATACCTTAGTAAGGAATCATTCAAGACACTGTACACCGTGTATGTCAGGCCCATACTGGAGTATGCAGCACCTGTTTGGAACCCGCACTTGATAAAGCACGTCAAGAAACTAGAGAAAGTACAAAGGTTTGCGACAAGGTTAGTTCCAGAGCTAAGGGGAATGTCCTATGAAGAAAGATTAAGGGAAATCGGCCTGACCACACTGGAGGACAGGAGGGTCAGGGGAGACATGATAACGACATATAAAATACTGCGTGGAATAGACAAGGTGGACAAAGACAGGATGTTCCAGGGAGGGGACACAGAAACAAGAGGCCACAATTGGAAGTTGAAGACACAAATGAGTCAGAGAGATAGTAGGAAGTATTTCTTCAGTCATAGAGTTGTAAGGCAGTGGAATAGCCTAGAAAATGACGTAGTGGAGGCAGGAACCATACACAGTTTTAAGACGAGGTTTGATAAAGCTCATGGAGTGGGGAGAGAGAGGGCCTAGTAGCAACCGGTGAAGAGGCGGGGCCAGGAGCTAGGACTCGACCCCTGCAACCACAAATAGGTGAGTACAAATAGGTGAGTACACACACACACACACACACACACACACACACACACACACACACAAATTGGTAATGTTTGTTTACAGTGAATAAAGTCAATCTATTTTTCCAGAATGGTTTGTGGATAAAATACTTGACATTTCTTGAACATTTCTGAGTGAGTTGTCTCCGAATTCGTTAATTTTATCGCACTCCAGTACATAATGACGCAGGGTGTGACAATAGTCCATCTGGCAAAGTTTATATTTCGTTTGGTCTACATCTGGTGGTGGTGATTTAACCTCTGTAAAACATTTGTATCGCAGCCGGAGCCGGGCGATAGTGACATCCAAGAGTCTGCTTATTTTGTTGGATGCACCATAGACATGTGGCTCCTCCTGCATGATAGAATGATGATAGATGGACTGACTAGTGTCAGTCTGCCTGAGTCTTGGGTCAATAAAGTTCAGTTGAAGTTCAGTTCTTTTCGTATTATTGTTCCCAAACTGCTGACTGACAGCCCAACATTGTAATCTACTTCGTCTTTGAAGTCAAATGTGTTCACTTAATATCACATACCAAAAAGTCCATCCCAAGAAGATAATCACTAGTAATCCTTTCCTTAAATCACTTGTAAAAACAACTGATTAAGAAGAAATTTCTCACATAACTGTTACCAATAATTTACCGTAAGTTATATATAATGATGGATGTAAGCAGGCGTCTACTGGCAGGGCTGCATCTGCTCTTGTTGCCACCTCCCTACTTAAGAATGGTAGGAACTTTGTTGAGTTAGGTATAAGAATTAACTTTAGCGCCATCCTAATGGCGCTAAAGCTAGATTATGGCACTGAGTTTGACTCTATGATTATTACTGATTCTATGTCATCACTCAATGCTTTTGACTTATATAGTGACTCTGACAACATGCTCATTTGAGAAGCCACATATAGATACTCAAGAATCCGGGAAAAGGGAATTTTTGTTCCATTGTTATGGATTCCATCACACACTGGATTACTCCTTCATGATGAAGTTGATGTGTTAACAAAAAAAAAAACTGAAGGAAAATGTAGAATATAACTTTGGTATATCTGTGTCTACCATTGGGAATAATATTAGGAGAGAAGTAAATAGTGAAACTGAATGTTATAGGAATGCAATTAGAAGCCTGAGTAGATCTATAACTCGCTATGATAACATGAACGTAGATAAGTATGTTTATGGAGCAACTTGCAATGTGAACAGACTGACTGATTGAAGAATTGAGACACTTATGCAACATATGGGAATCTTTATTGAAGAAACGTTTCGCCACACAGTGGCTTCATCAGTCCAATACAAAGTAGAAAAGGGTAAGAAGAGGAAGAGTTTGAGGTAATCAGTCCCTCAGCTTGGAATCGATGTGTTCAGTCCATCACTCTTATATTTAACCAATACTTTGTATAAGACTGATGAAGCCACTGTGTGGCGAAACGTTTCTTCAATAAAGATTCCCATATGTTGCATAAGTGTCTCTTCAACTTGTCGGTTTTCTAAACCATTCATCACAGACTGACTGATGTTATAGCAACTAGACTTAGGTTAGGTTACAAGTACTTTTGTCAGCTGACAGACACATAGATGATCAAACCAAATGGAAAGTATGTGGCCACCTCTATGGTTACTATCTTGAACACTACGAACTTTTGTCCACTTATTGAGGAATATAAAGACAGACAGTATAATAACCTATGTGATGTCAAGATATCTTTTCAAGGAAAATAAGATACCAGATATATTAAGCAATTTTGTTACATTTGCTTGCAGCAGTTAAGTGAACTGTAGATATAAATTCAGATGTACTCCTGTAAGCCTTTTTGGAGCCTAGTTCCTAGGTCTTTTATGTACCCATATACTCTTGCGCTACCGTCCTCAGGATGGGTATAGCGTGCACCATAATCTAGCCGCTAACGCGCAAAAATCTACAAAAAAAAAAAAATCTGCATGTTTCTATTTTTTAATTCACTCTCTGTCTCTCTAGCTTGAGGTGAGTATTTTTCATCCATATTCATCCTGATCCTGTACTTCTCCCTTCTTGTTCCTTATCTTATTTCCGTATAGATCAGAGGACGCATTTCAGAGTCTCGCCCTGGTTACAGTATGAAGCACTGAAACAGTGAAGAGGCTGGGCCAGGAGCTACGACTGCAGCCACAATTAAGTGAGTAGGTGAGTACTAAGAGGGTATGGAATGAATATCCAGCAGTCATATAAACTATTGTTTGATCGGAGTTAGTGGACACCAGAGTTCTCCGAGGATAGATGTGCTAATGAAGTGTGAGTCAAGGTAACGCCTATAAACAAACTCGTGCAAATCGATTGGTCTGATATGAGTTTCGGAGGTGCGTGCTAGAGACGCCGCCGCCCTTCCCGGGAGTCGAACCTAGAACCTTAGTATCCCAGTCTGATATTTGCTTCTATATATCAACAGCGTCGCGAAAACACTGGACGGTATACATGTAGTATGAGCACTTAGGGAGGCTTTCCATTATTATTTTTTATTTTTTACTGTGAATAATTTTACCCGTGATGGTTGGTCATTCAGCTAAAGGAATGATGAAGGCTCCATCCACCGTCCACTAATGGCGGCCCATCATGGGCAAGGAAAATCAACAGTGGGGTCAAATCACCTTTCATCAGCGCAGATCATCTTACCAGAAAACTTAGCATAGACGGGACACACTCTGGGAGGATCATAAACCACAGAGGAGAGACTCGGCAGCGCTAAACATGAAAGTAATAACCCGAGACTCATGCAAGTGATGGTGAGGGTGGAGCCTAGCTCTTACCTGCTGCCTGCCACCTTGTTGTCACTGCTACATCAACCTGCAAGTGATGGTGAGGGTGGAGCCTAGCTCTTACCTGCTGCCTGCCACTTTGTTGTTACTGCTAGATCAACATGCAAGTGATGGTGAGGGTAGAGCCTAGCTCTTACCTACTGCCTGCCACCTTGTTGTCACTGCTACATCACCAACACAAGCATTCCTCGTCTATTTTTCTCTCCTGCTGATACATTCCCCGTCATTTGTTATTTCTGCTGATATATTCCCCGTTATTTTCTGGCATATTGGTTACTCAACTTTTAAGTAGAATATAATAATTGACATTAAGCACAATACCGTGGCAGTAACACTACATCAATAATCCGTAAATATGAGACTGAATCTGATGACGACGTTTGGGCCCGCCTTAAATCATTATGGAGGCGGGAGACAGGAGTGGTAGAACGGAGGGAGGCCGTAGTAATGTAGCAGTAATAATTGTAGTGGTAGTGGTATAGTTCAGCAGTGATAGTTGAGGAAACAGACACTGTGCAACATTCCAGTATCTTTATTTTGCAGACGTTTTGCTATCCACATCATCTATCTCTCCAGAAGACTGAAGAGATAGATGAGGTGGTCAGTCCCTCAGCCTATGAGCAGGTGTTCAGTACAGTAGTCTTGACGAATCCGAAGCACTACTTGAGGTTGGTCAGCTGTGGTAAGTAACTGTGGAATCTTGGCACAGAGAACATCTTAAAAGTTACTCATCACTACTGTTGGCCCACCTTATCGGCATGACCTATTTCCACTTGGGAATCCCAAATAACTTTCATGTTATTTGACTCCAATATATAAGCCCACGTCATAATGCCAGTGTTTCAGATTCAAAGTGATTACGGTACTGAACAGCTACTTCTAGAGTGAGAGATTGATTACCTCGTTGTCTACCCCCCTACACTCTTCTGTATTGTATTGCACATATGCCTAATTCTTCATCATTTCGGTATTATATGCACTGATATACTATAGTGACAGAGATGGCAATATGAAGGTAGTAATGGTAGTGGAGTGTGAGCAAAGTACTAGTAGAAATGAAGGTAATATGAAGAACAAGAGATCTATTAGCACTTATGCAGTGTTCCCTTGGTCTCTTGTTCCTCAAACTATCTCCTCTGTTATTATCACTATTACTACAATTTCTTCGGTAGCACGCTATCATCTGGTGCTACCAGGAAACACAGTTATGGTGAAACCAGAAGCACTACTCTAGTGTTACGTAAAGCAGTGCTCAGGTGATTCCTGAAGCACTACTCTGGTCCTGCCAAGAAGCACTACTCTGGTGCTACCAAGAAGCACTACTCTGATGCCACCAAGAAGCACTACTCTGGTGAAGCACTACTCTGGTGAAGCACTACTCAGGTGTTACGTAAAGCAGTGCTCAGGTGATTCCTGAAGCACTAGTCTGGTGCTACCAAGAAGCACTACTCTGGTGCTACCAAGAAGCACTACTCTGGTGCTACCAAGAAGCACTACTCTGGTGCTACCAAGAAGCACTACTCTGATGCCACCAAGAAGCACTACTCTGGTGAAGCACTACTCTGGTGCTACCAAGAAGCACTACTCTGGTGCTACCAAGAAGCACTACTCTGGTGCTACCAAGAAGCACTACTCTGGTGCTACCAAGAAGCACTACTCTGGTGCTACCAAGAAGCACTACTCTGGTGCTACCAAGAAGCACTACTCTGGTGCTACCAAGAAGCACTACTCTGGTGCTACCAAGTAGCACTGCTCTGCTGCTACCAAGAAGCACTACTCTGATGCCACCAAGAAGCACTACTCTGGTGAAGCACTACTCTGGTGCTACCAAGAAGCACTACTCTGATGCCACCAAGAAGCACTACTCTTGTGCTACCAAAAAGCCCTACTCTAGTGCTACCAAAAAGCACTATTCTAGTGCTACCAAGAAGCACTACTCTGGTGCAACCAAGAAGCACTACTCTAGTGCTACCAAGAAGCACTAGTTACTCTAGTGCTACCAAGAAGCACTACTCTAGTGCTACCAAGAAGCACTGCTCTGCTGCTACCAAGAAGCACTACTCTGATGCCACCAAGAAACACTGTTCACTAGTGCTCTGTCCCAGTGCTACCAAGAAGCACTACTCTAGTGCTACCAAGAAGCGCTATTCTAGTGCTACCAAGAAGCACTATTCTAGTGCTACCAAGAAACACTGTTCCAGTGCTACCAAGAAGCACTACTTTGGTGCCACCAATAAGCACTGCTCTGGTGCTACCAAGAAACACTACTCTAGTGCTACCAAGAAACACTACTCTAGTGCTACCAAGAAGCACTACTCTAGTGCTACCAAGAAACACTATTCTAGTGCTACCAAGAAGCACTATTCTAGTACTACCAAAAAGTCCAACTCTAGTGCTACCAAGAAGCACTATTCCAGTGCTACCAAGAAGCACTATTCTAGTGCTACCAAGAAGCACTACTCTAGTACTACCAAGAAGCACTATTCTAGTGCTACCAAGAAGCACTACTCTAGTGCTACCAAGAAGCACTATTCCAGTGCTACCAAGAAGCACTATTCCAGTGCTACCAAGAAGCACTATTCTAGTGCTACCAAGAAGCACTACTCTAGTGCTACCAAGAAGCACAATTCTAGTGCTACCAAGAAGTACTATTCCAGTGCTACCAAGAAGCACTATTCTAGTGCTACCAAGAAGCACTATTCTAGGGCTACCAAGAAGCACTATTCTAGTGCTACCAAGAAGCACTACTCTAGTGCTACCAAGAAGCACTATTCTAGTGCTACCAAGAAGCACTACTCTAGTGCTACCAAGAAGCACTATTCCAGTGCTACCAAGAAGCACTATTCTAGTGCTACCAAGAAGCACTATTCCAGTGCTACCAAGAAGCACTATTCTAGTGCTACCAAGAAACACTACTCTAGTGCTACCAAGAAGCACTAGTCTAGTGCTACCAAGAAGCACTACTCTAGTGCTACCAAGAAGCACTATTCTAGTGCTACCAAGAAGCACTACTCTAGTGCTACCAAGAAGCACTATTCTAGTGCTACCAAGAAGCACTATTCTAGTGCTACCAAGAAGCACTACTCTAGTGCTACCAAGAAGCACTACTCTAGTGCTACCAAGAAGCACTACTCTAGTGCTACCAAGAAGCGCTACTCTAGTGCTACCAAGAAGCACTACTCTAGTGCTACCAAGAAGCGCTACTCTAGTGCTACCAAGAAGCACTACTCTAGTGCTACCAAGAAGAGTTATTCTAGTGCTACCAAGAAGCACTACTCTAGTGCTACCAAGAAGAGTTATTCTAGTGCTACCAAGAAGAGTTATTCTAGTGCTACCAAGAAACACTGTTCCAGTGCTACCAAGAAACACTGTTCCAGTGCTACCAAGAAACACTGTTCCAGTGCTACCAAGAAACACTGTCCCAGTGCTACCAAGAAGCACTACTCTAGTGCTACCAAGAAGCGCTATTCTAGTGCTACCAAGAAGCACTATTCTAGTGCTACCAAGAAACACTGTTCCAGTGCTACCAAGA
The DNA here is from genome assembly GCF_038502225.1 of Cherax quadricarinatus. Classification (NCBI taxonomy): domain Eukaryota; kingdom Metazoa; phylum Arthropoda; class Malacostraca; order Decapoda; family Parastacidae; genus Cherax; species Cherax quadricarinatus. The sequence goes on from NC_091296.1 coordinate 31,248,176, forward strand.
AGCACTATTCTAGTGCTACCAAGAAACACTGTTCCAGTGCTACCAAGAAACACTGTCCCAATGCTACCAAGAAGCACTTCTCTAGTGCTGCCAAGAAGCACTATTCTAGTGCTACCAAGAAGCACTACTCTAGTGCTACCAAGAAGCACTACTCTAGTGCTACCAAGAAGCACTATTCCAGTGCTACCAAGAAGCACTATTCTAGTGCTACCAAGAAGCACTATTCTAGTGCTACCAAGAAACACTGTTCCAGTGCTACCAAGATGCACTACTCTGGTAATACCAAAAAACACTACTCTAGTGCTACCAAGAAGCACTACTCTAGTGCTACCAAGAAACACTACTCTAGTGCTACCAAGAAACACTACTCTAGTGCTACCAAGAAGCACTACTCTAGTGCTACCAAGAAACACTACTCTAGTGCTACCAAGAAGCACTACTCTAGTGCTACCAAGAAGCACTACTCTAGTGCTACCAAGAAACACTAGTGCTACCAAGAAGCACTACTCTAGTGCTACCAAGAAACACTAGTGCTACCAAGAAGCACTACTCTAGTGCTACCAAGAAACACTACTCTAGTGCTACCAAGAAACACTACTCTAGTGCTACCTAGAAGCAATACTCTAGTGCTACCAAGAAGCACTACTCTAGTGCTACCAAGAAACAATACTCTAGTGCTATCAAGAAGCACTACTCTAGTGCTACCAAGAAGCACTACTCTAGTGCTACAAGAAACAATACTCTAGTGCTAACAAGAAGCACTACTCTAGTGCTACCAAGAAACACTACTCTAGTGCTACCAAGAAGCAATACTCTAGTGCTACCAAGAAGCACTACTCTAGTGCTACCAAGAAACACTAGTGCTACCAAGAAGCACTACTCTAGTGCTACCAAGAAACACTAGTGCTACCAAGAAGCACTACTCTAGTGCTACCAAGAAACACTACTCTAGTGCTACCAAGAAACACTACTCTAGTGCTACCAAGAAGCACTACTCTAGTGCTACCAAGAAACACTACTCTAGTGCTACCAAGATGTTCCCAAACACTAGCTAGAGTTTAAGACGGCCAATACGAAAAACTACTGTACATTAGCTAAGGTGTGTTGTCAGTAAGAATCGTTGTGCCCTATTTTTCCGTCCTTGTAGCCGAATTGTAAAGGTTTTCCATACTGTTTATCCCAATTCTTCAGCGGGAATGTGTAGGCAATTTCTAAATTATGGACAGAGGCCGATATACAGCAGTTGAACTTCGATGACGCCTAATTACATTGCACAATCAACAGACCAGTGTTCACACATTCAGTTTCACTATGGCGTCCTCAACGTCCGTTTCGCGGCTGTTCCATATCTCCTCTTCACTCAAAATTTCTCGAAGGATCCAATTAGCATCACATTTTAATATACAATTATTATATTATTCAGATTTACACATGCTGAATTTACGAGAATTGAGAATTTTCCACAATAGTAGTACTGTGGTGACAATTACAAATCATGACTCATAAACTCGTAACAACAAGATCACAAACAGACCAGGGTACTGGTGGGGTTTGAACCCATGGCAAATGAGTTTTATGACTCACTCGCCATTGTCAACAATATTTTCTAAACTTTTAATTAAGTCACTTGATATGTGATAAGAAATAAATTTATTTACCATTGATTATCACTGGTCAACAACCAAAATGTTTCCGAGACCAGAGTAGCAATTTCTAACTAATTTTAGGTCACTGATAATGAATATCTTGGTTAAAATTGTTTGTTAGCACTGCTTTTCAATATAGACCTACGTGTCACAACAGGTTCCAACAGGCTTGTGGCAGTGTGTTTCTTACCACACTCACAGTCTCACTGACCTTCATTATTGTTCCATCAGTCATAGAAGGTGATTGTTTCTTACCACACTCACAGTCTGACTGACCTTCATTATTGTTCCATCAATCATAGAAGGTTTCTTACCACACTCACAGTCTGACTGACCTTCATTATTGTTCCAGCAGTCATAGAAGGTGGTTGTGCTGTGCAAGTTTATATTTTGAGGTGAAAGGTCAGTGATTTTCTTAGCCAAATACTTTTTAAACTTATAATTAATATTCACTGAGGAAGCTATTGATATGCATGTGAAGTATATTACATTAATTTTATTTTCCTACTGAATGATATAAATACTTCTGTTTAGCTGTCATACTCTATATTATAATGATAAATTAATGAACATATTTTCTGTTTATCTTCTAATTGTTTGTTGTTTTCTTCTCTCAGATGCCTCTTACTTGTGGGAATAGTGCAGACAACTTCTGCTACATTTGTGGTGAGGTGACCTTTACACACAGAAGCGCCGTATAACTGGTATGGTTAGAAAGCCATATCACCTATATTTTGGATGCAAGATTGGCGACCAGGATAAGAACTGGGCTCCACACATATGCTGCAACAACTGTGCTACTAACCTTCCCCCAATGGTTGAATACCTTTTGCTGTGCCAATGACATGGAGGGAGCCAGCATACCATACCAACAATTGTTATTTCTGCATGGTATCTCCAGTACAGAAGGGTTTGTCAAAGAAAAAAAAGGGGCCCATTGAATATCCAAACATTCCATCAGCTATTCGCTCAGTTCCATATGGAGAATGTCTACCTGTTCCTGATGCACCAACTTTGGTATCCTTCGAGTCAGATGAAGAAAGTGGTGAGGAGGAGGAAGGGATGTAAGATGTCACTTAAAATCCAATTTTTGGACTCACATTTACTTTTCTCCAGTGAACTGTGGGACAGTTAGTGACGAACATGGTGAAAGGCTTCACCAAGATATTTCAACCATGGAAAAATGGTACCAGGACAAATGGAGCACAAGAATGCTAGCAGACTATTGCTGGACATTGGCAAGAGATGATTGTTCAGCCCACTATAAGTGTCAATCAAAAAGGCAGAGAGTAGGTACGGCAGAGAGTAGGTACGGCAGAGAATAGGTACGGCAGAGAGTAGGTACGGCAGAGAGTAGGTACGGCAGAGAGTAGGTACGGCAGAGAGTAGGTACGGCAGAGAGTATGTACGGCAGAGAGTAGGTACGGCAGAGAGTAGGTACGGCAGAGAGTAGGTACAGAAGCGAGGAGGTACGGCAGAGAGTAGGTACGGCAGAGAGTAGGTACGAACTAGGTACGGCAGAGAGTAGTACGGCAGAGAGTAGGTACGGCAGAGAAGGTACGGCAGAGAGTATACTGTACAGAGAGTATGTACAGAGAGTATTAGGTACAGAGATATAATAAAATAATCAAACGGCATTACAGAGAGTAGGTACGGCAGAGAGTGTCTCGTATCTTTAAACCTAATATAGCCAATAAGCATTTTTCAAGGTGATATTTGGATTCAGGACATGAAAATACATAAGAATTAACTAATCTCATTTAATATGCATACTTGATGAATAATTAAGTTTACTTAGTCGCAGGAATACATAAGTACAAATATCATACATAGTATAAATTACCTAGGATAACCCAGAAAAGTCAGACAGTGACTTATTTCCACTGGAATTTTTTTTATAAGAAATACATAAAAACAGAGTAAAGATTTGAGAAATAAAGAGTAATTATATAAAGAGTAGAGAGAGTGTGATGGGTGGAGAGAGACAGGAGTGGTGTGGAGGTGGTGTCCGCCATTACACCTACCTCTCTCTCTCTCAGAGATGGTAGCCGACCAGGCAGGCGGGGCGACTGGGCAAGTCGTTTGGTGGGCGGCCGGGAGGGGTGGGTGGCTGGGCGGTATTGGTAGGGCAGGCGGGGGTGAGCCGACGTGGTGATGATAGGGGCGGGGAAATATATGGGGAAAAGAAAATGTATGTATTAATGGGAAAACAACAAATCAGAAAGAAAATGGAATTAAGAGAAATTAATGTAAGGATTGTGAGTCATCCTGAGATGCTGGTAGGATGAGAGTGTGTGGAGGCAGCTGCTCTGACTGCCAACCTGAGGAAGGGACTCGACACGAGGTGGTCATAGTGAAGGAGCCGGGCCCTCTGAAGGCTATAATGTAAAACGTAGGTGCTACCAGCATGCACACCATAAGTCATCACAGCATCAGTCATCTTGACTACTCAACCACGTTCATCTTAGCTTCACAACATCAGTCATTTTGACTAATCAACCATGTTCATCTTAGCTTCTCAAACGTCAGTCATCTTCTCTGCTGAAAAATGTACATATTCTTGTCACAGCAATATTCATTTTCCCTACTAAATCTTTTGTGAATTTTCATTAAACATTGATATTCACTTTCACTACACAATCATGTGAATCGTCATTAAACACTAATATTCACCTTCACTACACAAGCATGAATATTCGATTCCTAGCACCAGTCCTCTTCACTAAACATGCAAGTGAATATTACCTCATTACAATATTCCGATACACTGCATGTCCATACTAATATAGTATTATACCACCATTCTTTTTCCCACAATGTAATATTTTCCTTCATAGTTTCTCCTCATCATCGCAAATCAACTTTGCGTCTTCTCTTCGCGTTATTTATTGATAATATAACGGAAACCAAATACCAAAATCCTTAAGTATGTAAATAAAATAAGCATAACGTCGTGTAAAAAATATATATTTTCTTCTTTCCTTTGCTTATTTTCCCCTGCACCATCATGATGAAGATTACGAAGATTATTGCTAAATGAACATTGCCGACAAATTATAATTTTTTTTTCGGAATATACATTAATAATCACTCCTTGAGGGCCCATCCTCCTTCTGGTAGCCTTTGTAGTTTAGATTTTGGTACTCCTGGTAATAACATTAGTTTCCTGCACTTATGCATGACACGACGGGCCCAGGAGCACTGTGTTTCTGACCAAAGTGGCTGTGCATCCCATTGTCAGAAATCCATTAGTTCAGCGGCCTTAGTCGACACCTCCTCAAGTCTTGCTAACTCCATCATCTTGGTTTCCCTGAAGGGATCTTCTTAAGAAGGCCAGTGATTTTTCTCATCACTCTAGAAACCACTACATTTCTGGCGTAGATACTTTATCATTGGTTTATCTGAGACAATCTTCATTTTAATACAGGTATTTGGTTCCACTTGTTCACAATTTTCTTCGATATGGTCATTTAATAAGACTTGTATTGAGTGTACATGCCGAACTGCCTCTTTTCGCGACTGGAGTATTTTTAAACTGCTATTTTTATGACTGTAAGGTTTATTTTGCCATTAAATTCTTCATTGCAAGGTCGTGAGAAGTAGATGACTCCAGTGTCATCCTGGTGTTGAGAAGCTGAGACAGTCATGGCCACTGTGAAGATAACTTTGTGTTTCTACTAGTAAAGAATTCTTGAATAGACGATAATAGCAAATAGAGTCGATACTCTTAAATAATTTTTAATCCTCGCTAAACCCTGGCTATTTTTTTTTTTTCAAACCAGAGAATCGTAGGCTCAACAATAAGTTATTTTAGGAAAAGATAAAAAATTTTTTTATACTTAAGATCAGCATTGTCAAGAGTAACATGGAATGATTTAGTTACGATTTATGGAATTAGGACGAATTTATTGTATATAATACTGTGAGTTAAATTGTTATGTTTATGGTGAAGTTGTGATGTTTGTAGTAGTGAAGCTGTAATGTTTGTAGTAGTGAAGTTGTGATGTTTGTAGTAGTGAAGTTGTGATGTTTGTAGTAGTGAAGTTGTGATGTTTGTAGTAGTGAAGTTGTGATGTTTGTAGTAGTGAAGCTGTAATGTTTGTAGTAGTGAAGTTGTGATGTTTGTAGTAGTGAAGTTGTGATGTTTGTAGTAGTGAAGTTGTGATGTTTGTAGTAGTGAAGTTGTGATGTTTGTAGTAGTGAAGTTGTGATGTTTGTAGTAGTGAAGCTGTAATGTTTGAAGTAGTGAAGTTGTGATGTTTGTAGTAGTGAAGTTGTGATGTTTGTAGTAGTGAAGTTGTGATGTTTGTAGTAGTGAAGTTGTGATGTTTGTAGTAGTGAAGTTGTGATGTTTGTAGTAGTGAAGTTGTGATGTTTGTAGTAGTGAAGTTGTGATGTTTGTAGTAGTGAAGCTGTGATGTTTGTAGTAGTGAAGCTGTGATGTTTGTAGTAGTGAAGTTGTGATGTTTGTAGTAGTGAAGTTGTGATGTTTGTAGTAGTGAAGTTGTGATGTTTGTAGTAGTGAAGTTGTGATGTTTGTAGTAGTGAAGCTGTGATGTTTGTAGTAGTGAAGCTGTGATGTTTGTAGTAGTGAAGTTGTGATGTTTGTAGTAGTGAAGTTGTGATGTTTGTAGTAGTGAAGTTATGATGTTTGAAGTAGTGAAATTGTGATGTTTGTAGTAGTGAAGTTATGATGTTTGTAGTAGTGAAGTTGTGATGTTTGTAGTAGTGAAGTTGTGATGTTTGTAGTAGTGAAGTTGTGATGTTTGTAGTAGTGAAGTTGTGATGTTTGTAGTAGTGAAGTTGTGATGTTTGTAGTAGTGAAGTTATGATGTTTGTAGTAGTGAAGTTGTGATATTTGTAGTAGTGAAGTTGTGATGTTTGTAGTAGTGAAGTTGTGATGTTTGTAGTAGTGAAGTTGTGATGTTTGTAGTAGTGAAGTTGTGATGTTTGTAGTAGTGAAGTTGTGATGTTTGTAGTAGTGAAGTTATGATGTTTGTAGTAGTGAAGTTGTGATATTTGTAGTAGTGAAGTTGTGATGTTTGTAGTAGTGAAGTTGTGATGTGTGTAGTAGTGAAGTTGTGATGTTTGTAGTAGTGAAGTTGTGATGTTTGTAGTAGTGAAGTTGTGATGTTTGTAGTAGTGAAGTTGTCATGTTTGTAGTAGTGAAGTTGTGATGTTTGAAGTAGTGAAGTTATGATGTTTGTAGTAGTGAAGTTGTGATGTTTGTAGTAGTGAAGTTATGATGTTTGTAGTAGTGAAGTTGTGATGTTTGTAGTAGTGAAGTTGTGATGTTTGTAGTAGTGAAGTTGTGATGTTTGTAGTAGTGAAGTTGTGATGTTTGTAGTAGTGAAGTTGTGATGTTTGTAGTAGTGAAGTTGTGATGTTTGTAGTAGTGAAGTTGTGATGTTTGTAGTAGTGAAGTTGTGATGTTTGTAGTAGTGAAGTTGTGATGTTTGTAGTAGTGAAGCTGTGATGTTTGTAGTAGTGAAGCTGTAATGTTTGTAGTAGTGAAGTTGTGATGTTTGTAGTAGTGAAGTTGTGATGTTTGTAGTAGTGAAGTTGTCATGTTTGTAGTAGTGAAGTTGTGATGTTTGTAGTAGTGAAGTTGTGATGTTTGTAGTAGTGAAGTTGTGATGTTTGTAGTAGTGAAGCTGTGATGTTTGTAGTAGTGAAGCTGTGATGTTTGTAGTAGTGAAGTTGTGATGTTTGTAGTAGTGAAGTTGTGATGTTTGAAGTAGTGAAGTTGTGATGTTTGTAGTAGTGAAGTTGTGATGTTTGTAGTAGTGAAGCTGTGATGTTTTTAGTAGTGAAGTTGTGATGTTTGTAGTAGTGAAGTTGTGATGTTTGTAGTAGTGAAGTTGTGATGTTTGAAGTAGTGAAGTTGTGATGTTTGTAGTAGTGAAGCTGTGATGTTTGTAGTAGTGAAGTTGTGATGTTTGTAGTAGTGAAGTTGTGATGTTTGTAGTAGTGAAGTTGTGATGTTTGTAGTAGTGAAGCTGTAATGTTTGTAGTAGTGAAGTTGTGATGTTTGTAGTAGTGAAGTTGCGATGTTTGTAGTAGTGAAGTTATGATGTTTGAAGTAGTGAAGTTGTGATATTTGTAGTAGTGAAGTTGCGATGTTTGTAGTAGTGAAGTTATGATGTTTGAAGTAGTGAAGTTGTGATGTTTGTAGAAGTGAAGTTGGAATGTTTGTAGTACTGTGTGTTGATAAATTATGGTGTAGTGAAATTATTGGCTGTAACTAAGTTACAGTGTAGTGAAGTTATTGTGTGTAACTAAGTTACAGTGTAGTGAAGTTATTGTGTGTAACTAAGTTACAGTGTAGTGAAGTTATTGTGTGTAACTAAGTTACAGTGTAGTGAAGTTATTGTGTGTAACTAAGTTACAGTGTAGTGAAGTTATTGTGTGTAACTAAGTTACAGTGTAGTGAAGTTATTGTGTGTAACTAAGTTACAGTGTAGTGAAGTTATTGTGGGTAACTAAGTTACAGTGTAGTGAAGTTATTGTGTGTAACTAAGTTACAGTGTAGTGAAGTTATTGTGTGTAACTAAGTTACAGTGTAGCGAAGTTATTGTGTGTAACTAAGTTACAGTGTAGTGAAGTTATTGTGGGTAACTAAGTTGCAGTGTAGTGAAGTTATTGTGGGTAACTAAGTTACAGTGTAGTGAAGTTATTGTGTGTAACTAAGTTACAGTGTAGTGAAGTTATTGTGGGTAACTAAGTTACAGTGTAGTGAAGTTATTGTGTGTAACTAAGTTACAGTGTAGCGAAGTTATTGTGTGTAACTAAGTAACAGTGTAGTGAAGTTATTGTGGGTAACTAAGTAACAGTGTAGTGAAGTTATTGTGTGTAACTAAGTTACAGTGTAGTGAAGTTATTGTGTGTAACTAAGTTACAGTGTAGCGAAGTTATTGTGTGTAACTAAGTTACAGTGTAGTGAAGTTATTGTGTGTAACTAAGTTACAGTGTAGCGAAGTTATTGTGTGTAACTAAGTAGCAGTGTAGTGAAGTTATTGTGTGTAACTAAGTTACAGTGTAGTGAAGTTATTGTGGGTAACTAAGTTGCAGTGTAGTGAAGTTATTGTGGGTAACTAAGTTACAGTGTAGTGAAGTTATTGTGTGTAACTAAGTTACAGTGTAGTGAAGTTATTGTGTGTAACTAAGTTACAGTGTAGCGAAGTTATTGTGTGTAACTAAGTAACAGTGTAGTGAAGTTATTGTGTGTAACTAAGTTGCAGTGTAGTGAAGTTATTGTGGGTAACTAAGTAACAGTGTAGTGAAATTATTGTGTGTAACTAAGTAACAGTGTAGTGAAGTTATTGTGGGTAACTAAGTTACAGTGTAGTGAAGTTATTGTGTGTAACTAAGTAACAGTGTAGTGAAGTTATTGTGGGTAACTAAGTAACAGTGTAGTGAAGTTATTGTGTGTAACTATGTAACAGTGTAGTGAAGTTATTGTGGGTAACTAAGTTACAGTGTAGTGAAGTTATTGTGTGTAACTAAGTAACAGTGTAGTGAAGTTATTGTGGGTAACTAAGTTACAGTGTAGTGAAGTTATTGTGTGTAACTAAGTAACAGTGTAGTGAAGTTATTGTGGGTAACTAAGTAACAGTGTAGTGAAGTTATTGTGTGTAACTAAGTAACAGTGTAGTGAAGTTATTGTGGGTAACTAAGTTACAGTGTAGTGAAGTTATTGTGTGTAACTAAGTAACAGTGTAGTGAAGTTATTGTGGGTAACTAAGTAACAGTGTAGTGAAGTTATTGTGTGTAACTAAGTAACAGTGTAGTGAAGTTATTGTGGGTAACTAAGTTACAGTGTAGTGAAGTTATTGTGTGTAACTAAGTAACAGTGTAGTGAAGTTATTGTGGGTAACTAAGTTACAGTGTAGTGAAGTTATTGTGTGTAACTAAGTAACAGTGTAGTGAAGTTATTGTGTGTAACTAAGTAACAGTGTAGTGAAGTTATTGTGGGTAACTAAGTTACAGTGTAGTGAAGTTATTGTGTGTAACTAAGTAACAGTGTAGTGAAGTTATTGTGTGTAACTAAGTAACAGTGTAGTGAAGTTATTGTGTGTAACTAAGTTACAGTGTAGTGAAGTTATTGTGTGTAACTAAGTAACAGTGTAGTGAAGTTATTGTGGGTAACTAAGTAACAGTGTAGTGAAGTTATTGTGTGTAACTAAGTAACAGTGTAGTGAAGTTATTGTGGGTAACTAAGTTACAGTGTAGTGAAGTTATTGTGTGTAACTAAGTAACAGTGTAGTGAAGTTATTGTGGGTAACTAAGTAACAGTATAGTGAAGTTATTGTGTGTAACTAAGTAACAGTGTAGTGAAGTTATTGTGGGTAACTAAGTAACAGTGTAGTGAAGTTATTGTGTGTAACTAAGTAACAGTGTAGTGAAGTTATTTTGGGTAACTAAGTAACAGTGTAGTGAAGTTATTGTGTGTAACTAAGTAACAGTGTAGTGAAGTTATTGTGGGTAACTAAGTTACAGTGTAGTGAAGTTATTGTGGGTAATTAAGTAACAGTGTAGTGAAGTTATTGTGGGTAACTAAGTAACAGTGTAGTGAAGTTATTGTGTGTAACTAAGTAACAGTGTAGTGAAGTTATTGTGTGTAACTAAGTAACAGTGTAGTGAAGTTATTGTGGGTAACTAAGTTGCAGTGTAGTGAAGTTATTGTGTGTAACTAAGTTGCAGTGTAGCGAAGTTATTGTGGGTAACTAAGTAACAGTGTAGTGAAGTTATTGTGGGTAACTAAGTAACAGTGTAGTGAAGTTATTGTGGGTAACTAAGTTGCAGTGTAGCGAAGTTATTGTGGGTAACTAAGTAACAGTGTAGTGAAGTTATTGTGGGTAACTAAGTTGCAGTGTAGTGAAGTTATTGTGGGTAACTAAGTTGCAGTGTAGTGAAGTTATTGTGTGTAACTAAGTAACAGTGTAGTGAAGTTATTGTGGGTAACTAAGTTACAGTGTAGTGAAGTTATTGTGTGTAACTAAGTTACAGTGTAGTGAAGTTATTGTGGGTAACTAAGTAACAGTGTAGTGAAGTTATTGTGGGTAACTAAGTTACAGTGTAGTGAAGTTATTGTGGGTAACTAAGTAACAGTGTAGTGAAGTTATTGTGTGTAACTAAGTAACAGTGTAGTGAAGTTATTGTGGGTAACTAAGTTGCAGTGTAGTGAAGTTATTGTGTGTAACTAAGTTGCAGTGTAGCGAAGTTATTGTGGGTAACTAAGTAACAGTGTAGTGAAGTTATTGTGGGTAACTAAGTTGCAGTGTAGCGAAGTTATTGTGGGTAACTAAGTAACAGTGTAGATATTACTGAGTATTGTATTGAAATATTAATATATATAAAATAGGGCTCCATATTTAATGTCATTTTCCGTGTAGTATACTGAAAGTGGACGTGTAATATTCCTGAAAGTGAACGCGTTTTATTCCTGTCAGTCTGGCAGTGGCCAGGACAGGAGCAGATGAGAGGTGTGTTTAGTTCAGTACGTGTAGGAACGCGGCTGGGTGAAGTAGTCATGAGTTGGTGTTAGTTTGAGTAGGTAATTTTGGTAAGTTTTTAGTGTATACCACAGGTGTTTGTGTTTAAGTACTCTCATGTTTATTTGTAAAGCCCTAGTATGCAGGGGCCTGTGTTTTGGAGGGTAGTTAACGTTGTCACTGAAGGTTATGTAGCCTGCAGAAAGGTGGGGGTCATGGAGCCTCCCTGTTCATAAATGTTCATTTATTTTGTTTAACTAATTAGTAGCAGTGTGCTAGTGAGCTAATGTGAACTGGAGGGTGGTGGCTTTTTGTAGTAGTTATAAGTTGTATATAAGTTACTATTAATATAGATATAATATAGGTGAGTTTTTGTCCTTCCTTCCTAATGACAATTATTATTGTTTAATATACGTGTACATGCTGTCCCAAGGTTCGGTGTGTTTTAAGAGTAATTTTATAACCCCCAGACAGCAGTGTGAGCAGCCTTCAGGAGCCAGGAACATTTTATTAAAGTTACGACATTAAAGTCGTAACATGGTGGCCTGCAGTGAAGAATTGTGACGTTAAGAATGATAATTCACATTTGAAACCTGGAGAGTCTTTAAAGGAAGGATTATTTCCAGTAACTTTTTTCAGGAGTAATACAATAATTTTTCTGCTTGCTTTTTGTGTGCACATTTAGTGATTTATGGAGTTATTTAATAATAATAATTCTCTGTGCATATATTAATCATTTAATGTACGTATGTGCTTTGCTGTGTGATTTATTATTTTATATAAGTGATTTCTGCTTTAATAGGCAAGTGTTTTGTGCTTTTAATTTCTAAGATGTATCAAACCTCACTGTTATTACTGAGAGTAATGAAGTAGAGATATTAAGACTATAATTAGCTCTAATTAGGGAAGAAAACGCTCTGAGAAAGATTGAACGTACTAAAATCCAGGAAGAGAAAGAGTTAAATTTTTTTAGGGCTAATGAGAGCGAGAAAGAAAGATATTTTGCTGCTTCACAAAATGTAACAGGTAACAAGGTAGACATTAATTTGGAACATGCTATTAAGATTGTCCCCAAATTTTTTGAGAATGAACCTGATAACTTTTTCACATTGTTTGAAAAAATAGCAAAATCTCGGAAGTGGTAAGACAGTATCGCTATTTGGAGTGTTCGCATCGCTATTGGAGTGTTCGCATCGCTATTTGAGTGTTCGCATCGCTATTGGGCCGTGCGGACGTGCTGCGCAGTAGCTCCTGATTGAGTTGGCATTTGCGCAGTGTTGACGTGTACTTGGCTCTGTGAAGACCTGTTTGCGCGCTCTCTAGAATTGAAGCAAGATGCCCTCCATCGAGCAACTTTACCAACAGCTTAAGGAAGAATTGAGGTTGGCGAATTTGGAAATTCGGCGATTGACCGAGGAGAACAAGAAGATTCGTAGTAGTCCTCCTGTTTTGAGTCCTCAGGTCAAGAAGGGAAACTGGTCAGTGGCTGGACAGCAGGGAAAGAAGTTGACGATCAAGAAGACGAATGGAAAGGTAGAAACGATGAAGAAGAAAGAGACTGCCGTGGAAACTGTTGTGGAAACATCCAATACATTCTCAGTGCTACCCGACGAATGTGAGTTGACTACTGGGAACGACACGACGAAAGACATTAAGGAAGGTAAGAATATTGTTGTTGTTGGGGATAGCCAAGTTAGGTATATGGATAGGGCGTTCTGCTTGAAGGACAGGAGTAGGAGACAGAGAGTTTGCTTTCCTGGGGCTGGGATGGAGGATATTGTTAGCCGTCTGGATGACATCATGAGAGGTAATGGGAGCAATCCTATTATCTGTCTCAGTGCTGGAGGCAACGATGTTGGCAGACGTAGGAGTGAGGACCTGATTAGCAGGTATAGGTCAGCAATAGAAATAATTAGAAGTAAGGGTGGGAACCCTCTCATATGTGGTATTTTGCCAAGGAGGGGAGTTGGAAGTGAATGGTTGTCCAGGGCAATTGGTGTCAATTGCTGGCTGGACAAATACTGTAAGGAAAATGCGGTAACATTCATTGACAACTGGGACCTCTTCTATGGCAGAAATGACATGTATGCTAGGGATGGGGTTCACTTATCTAGGTGTGGGGTGGGAGCACTGGCAACTGCAGTGGAGGGAGCAGTTAGGACTTTAAACTAGGAATAGTTAGTGGTATGGGTTTTGGCAGGAAAACAGTGAAGTCCCAGTGTAGTAATATTACGAGTTCTAGGGGAACTAGTAATAATAAGAACGAGATAGATATTGAAAACCCAGGGACCTTGGGTGATAAGGACGGTAATAGGTTTAGTAGAAAAATAGAAATGAGCAGGAAGGGTAAAGAGAAAGGAGAGTCTTTCAATGTTTATTATGCTAATTGCCGTAGTGCTAGGAATAAGATGGACGAGTTGAGATTAGTTGCTAGTGTAGGTAACATTGATGTATTTGCCTTAACTGAGACGTGGTTTAATTCAAAAAGTCGGGACATGCCTGCGGAATGTCATATTCAGGGTTTTAAATTGTTCCAAGAAGATAGAAGTATTGGGAGGGGGGGTGGGGTGGCATTGTATGTCCGAGATCGCTTGAACTGTTGCATAAAAACGGGTATTAAGTCTGAAGTAACACATACAGAGTCTGTTTGGATAGAATTTTCAGAGGGGCATGAAAAACTGATTTTAGGAGTGATATACCGTCCCCCTAACTTAGATAGGGACCAAGGGAAACTACTATGGGAGGAAATTGTTAAGGCCACAAGGCACGATAATGTAGTAATTCTAGGAGACTTTAACTTTAGTCATGTTGATTGGAATTTCTTGACTGGGAATTTAGAATCGTACGACTTCTTAGAAGTATTTCAGGATTGTTTTTTGAAGCAGTTTGTGACAGAACCTACAAGGGGAAATAACCTGCTTGACTTAGTTATGGCAAACAATGAATCCCTTGTTAATAATTTAGAAATTTCAGAGGAACTGGGTGCTAGCGACCACAAATCAATTACATTTAGCATTGAATGGAAGTACGATAGTAGCGATAACTCAGTAACAGTCCCAGATTTTCGCTTAGCAGATTACGATGGGCTTAGAGAACACTTATCATCTGTTGACTGGGGTAACGAAGAGAGCTATCAATATGACAGTTTTCTGAACACTATACATGCTGCTCAAAGAGCGTTTATCCCATATAAAGAAATTAGATCAAATAGAAATGACCCAAAATGGATGAATAATAGGCTCAAATATCTACTAGGGCATAAGAAAGGAATTTATAGGCGTATCAAAAGAGGTGAGGGTCATCTTATGAATCAGTATATTGACATTAAGAGGGACATTAAAAAGGGGATAAGAAAAGCTAAAAGGGACTATGAAATTAAAGTTGCTAGGGATTCTAAAACTAACCCAAAAAGTTTTTTCCAGGTCTATAGAACAAAAGTTAGAGATAAGATAGGTCCCCTTAAAAATAACTATGGGCACCTTACTGACAATGAGAATGAAATGTGCTTGATTTTAAATAATTATTTTCTCTCAGTTTTTACACAGGAAGACACTAACAATATTCCAGTAATTAATTTTTACAGTGGGCTAGAAGAAGATAAATTATGTAACATCACAGTCACTAGTGAGATGGTTGTGAGGCAGATAGACAGACTGAAGCAAAATAAGTCGCCGGGTCCTGATGAGGTTTTTTCAAGGGTTCTTAAGGAATGCAAAATGGAACCCTGTGAACCATTAACTAATATTTTTAATTTATCTCTTCAAACAGGTGTAGTGTCTGATATGTGGAAGATGGCTAATGTAACTCCTATTTTTAAAACAGGGGACAAGTCGTTACCGTCAAATTACCGCCCAATAAGCCTGACCTCAATTGTAGGCAAATTACTAGAGTCAATTATAGCTGAGATTATAAGAAGCCATCTCGATAAGCATAGCTTGATTAATGATACTCAGCATGGATTCACAAGAGGCCGGTCTTGTCTAACTAATTTATTAACTTTCTTCAGTAAAGCTTTTGAGGCTGTTGACCACAATAAAGAATTTGATATTATTTACTTAGATTTTAGTAAGGCTTTTGATAGAGTTCCGCACCATAGACTGTTAAAGAAAGTGGCAGCTCATGGCATTGGGGGAAAAGTGCTCTCGTGGATCGAGTCATGGCTCACTGACAGGAAGCAGAGAGTGTCCATAAATGGGGTTAAATCCGAGTGGGGATCTGTAACAAGTGGCGTTCCACAGGGATCAGTCTTGGGCCCATTGTTGTTTATAATATATATCAATGATCTTGATGAGGGAATTACTAGTGATATGAGCAAATTCGCCGATGACACAAAGATAGGTAGGATAATTGATTCAAACGTAGATGTTAGGGAACTTCAGGAGGATTTAAACAAACTCTATTCTTGGTCAGAAAAGTGGCAGATGCAGTTCAATGTAGATAAGTGCAAGGTTCTGAAGCTTGGGAGTGCCCATAACCTTAGTACTTATAAATGAAATGATGTAGAACTTAGCCATACAGATTGCGAAAAGGACTTGGGGGTTATGGTGAGCAGCAACCTTAAACCAAGACAGCAATGCCTAAGCGTACGTAATAAGGCAAATAGATTACTGGGATTTATATCAAGAAGTGTAAGCAACAGAAGTCCAGAGGTCATACTGCAGCTTTATACATCATTAGTAAGGCCTCACCTTGATTATGCAGCTCAGTTTTGGTCTCCGTATTACAAAATGGACATAAATTCGTTAGAAAACATTCAGCGTAGGATGACTAAATTAATACATAGCATCAGAAATCTTCCTTATGAAGAAAGATTGAAGACTCTTAAGTTACATTCACTTGTTAGACGAAGAATGAGGGGAGACCTGATCGAAGTGTATAAGTGGAAGATAGGTATTAATAAAGGGGATATTAATAAGGTCTTGAGGATGTCTCTCCAAGAGAGAACCCGCAGTAACGGATTTAAATTAGATAAGTTTAGATTTAGAAAGGACATAGGAAAGTATTGGTTTGGAAATAGGGTAGTTGATGAGTGGAACAGTCTACCTAGTTGGGTTATTGAGGCTAGGACTTTGGGTAGTTTCAAATCTAGGTTGGATAAGTACATGAGTGGGAGGGGTTGGATTTGAGTGGGACTTTCACCTCAGAGCTTATTTCTTGGGTAGCATTGAAAATTGGGTTGGGCAAATGTTTTGTTAGTGGGATGAATTGTAAAGGACCTGCCTAGTATGGGCCAGCAGGCCTCCTGCAGTGTTCCTCCTTTCTTATGTTCTTATGTAACTGGGCCACATTAGAAGCCAGTTAACTGGTGAAGGGTTACAAGCTGTTAGTTAGCTAGAGGAACATGAATTTTCAGATTATGAGATGAAGGATGTTGTGTTACTGGTTTATCAGATATTGTCAGAGAGATATAGACAGAAGTTTAGAAGGTTAAGGTTTAAGCAAGGATAATCCTTGGTGGAGTATGGAAAGATGTCGCTGCTGACGAAGAGGTGCCGCTTCAAGGATGTTGTATGTGATTATGAAGGTGTAATGACTTTAATTTTGCTAGAGGATCTTTTGAACAGTGTACCTCCTGACCTTAAGGCATATATTGAGGAAAAAGATTTTGATGATGTTAACCACGCTTTAGAGTTGGGTGAAAGGTTTATAGTCAACCAAAAGGTTGATGGTAATAACAATTTTTCTCCATCAACTAGGAGTAAGAAATATCACATGTTTAAGCCAAATTTTTACCAGCATCATAATCCAAAGAGTTTTCAGCCTACTAACCACCAGAATCATGGTTCCCAGGAATTAAAGTCTACTTCTCAGTTACCTACTCAAGGAAGTAGTAAGTCAGATTTAATTTCAAGAAATCAGGGAACAAGCAGGAAAGGTCAAGTTCCCCAAGGACAAGAAATCCAGTCTACCTCAGGTGGGCATGGTACCTTTAACGTTTATCATTGTCCTTACTGTAATAAGAAGGGTCACTTACAGCAGTATTGCAGAGAGATGCTTAAGTACCAGGCTGCTGCCCAGAACTCTCGAGTACCTTTCAAGTGTGGTAATGTCCGAAGACCTCACCTTCAAGGACCACAACAATGCCACTATCACATCTGCTAGGAAACTGATAGGATGGATAATGAGAACTTTTAAGACAAGAGATGCTAAGCCAATGATGATCCTTTTTAAATCACATATTCTTTCTAGGTTGAAATACTGCTGTACATTAACATCCCCATTCAAGGCAGGTGAAATTGCAGAGCTAGAGAATGTACAGAGAACCTTTACTGCACGTATAAGTTCCATCAAACAACTTAACTACTGGGAGCGCCTGGAATCACTTGACTTGTACTCATTAGAGCGCAGGCGAGAGAGATATATCATAATCTACACCTGGAAGATTCTGGAGGGACTGGTCCCTAATATGCACACAGCAATCACTCCATAAGAAAGCGTATGTTACAGGCGATGCAACATACCCCCAGTGAAAGTAGGGGAGTCACTGGTACACTAAGATAAAACACAATAAGTGTCCGGGGCCCAAGACTGTTCAACAACCTTCCACCAGCAATAAGGGGCATTACGGGAAGACCCCTGGTTGTCTTCAACAGGGAGCTGGACAGATACCTAAAGACGGTGCCGGATCAGCCGGGCTGTGGTTCGTACATTGGATTGCGTGCGGCCAGCAGTAACAGCCTCGTTAATCAGGCCCTGATCCACCGGGAGGCCTGGTCGTGGACCGGGCCGCGGGGGCGTTGATCCTCGGAATGCCCTCGAGGTAGGAAGACCCCAGTTACACATGCCGTAGCTTGAATTGCAGTTTTACCCCAGAGTACACCAGGAAGTTCAGCTGTTTTAGACCCTCGGATGAAGGTCTCTTTAACTAAGTCCACAGTACTGGACCTTACATCAAAATGAAGGTAGAGAAGAAGGTGTTATGTCTTTAAGGGATGGATGTAGCACATTCTCTCTTTTGCGTAACGATGTATTACAAATGCCAGAGGATACTTACACTAGAAAGGACATATTTTTTAAAAGGTTTTCAGGATCCACTGTTAGGACTCCTGTTCATAGATTGTGGGTGGAGTCTGTTTACCAGTCTGAGTGCCTGCCTGTAAGTATTACAGATGATTTACATTTTCCAGGTGTTGACCTACTACTAGGCAACAATGTTCTGGGTCTTCTCAAAAGTGAGGAATGTTTGGTTTGGAGGGACCTTGATTTGAAAGATGTTAAGGTGAAAACTAATGCTACTGTGATTGAAAATTTTCCAGTGTGTACTGTGTGTAGCCAGGTGAGGAAGGGAAGAACTTCTGTGTCTCGCCTTGATCTTTCTACTGACTGTGGTGACGATTTGGGCCCGGGGAGCCTGCTCATTGAGTCTGACCTGCAGGAGACTCTGGGCAGTGATAAACCGGCCCAGGTCAAACCCAGTTTAGGGGGAGGGGGGCCTCTCGGTGCTGGTGCTGACGCAGCTGGTTGAGGTCCAGGGATGTGGTGACTCCTTGAAGGCTATTCAGTTGCCAGTTGTTACAGAGGAAGTGGTTCCCAAATTTAATACGTTTGTTTTCCAGAATATGTGACCAAGCAGTCATGTCGGAGCCTTTTGAGGATAAGGTTCTGAATTGCTTACGGATTCCCAATGGAGCATATTTCAGTATTGAGAAGGGAGAGCTGGATACATGTTTACCAATCACTCATCTTTTTACCAGGTTATCCGAGTTCCTTCCCCTTCCTAATAATTTTGTGTGTGTGGTTTTGAGATTTCTGGTTAAATTTTGTCAGCTAGGCATTCAACAAGCCAACCGGAATTCATATTTTATAACATGTCATGTAGTTTTGAGAGAATTAATGTTAGTACCAATGTCTGTCACTCGAGAATCAAAGAAAAGTAGAGTGGTTTTACCAGTCTCTCAGGACGATGCACGTTTGTTTTACCCAGTACCAGAAGGACCGGGATGAGGGTATGCCCCACCTTTTCATTACCGTGAGGGGAAGCACTCTGGAATTATTAAGTCAAGGGCTAGATGAGGATGGTGATGCTTCCCTCTCGGTGTTTTTTCTCAGTTTCAGAGACTGTTTGGCTAAGATGAGGTGGGCGGCACTAGTGAACCAGCCTGCGAGTCTGCCCAAGGTGGCGTTGGACCATGAGGTGGTGTTACATGCTCTGGAGGCTAGAGAGGAGGTGCTGGTACTGGAGCCGGCTCCTGCGATCACTGTGATTAGTTGTGCATTTCAACATTTGGATGAGGTCTTTGATGAAAATAAAACCCACACATATGATCAGAAAAACGCATATGATTTTTCTGAGCAATCTGTACAAGACTTTGAAAAGGTTACTTTTGATGTTGAAGTGGACAAGCTTGGTGCGTTGGCTCAGGCCACCATGGAACTTTGTAAATGAGTTTTTTGAGATTAGATACGGGGCATGAATTCCCATGAAGTAAATGTACCTGAGCACATTAAACATGTTTTACGTTACAGACGCTTGTTGAGGGAAGAGATGTGTATGGTGGAAGATATTACTTTTTCCGTTGTCACTGTACTCAGCAAGAGTCAGTGGACATTGCCTAAGGGTCTCACACATGATGACTCTCAGTGTGTTCACTGACTACCACAAAGTATATTCGATAATTAATGCTGAAGGGTTTCCCCTTATGATTAATTTCATTAATTTACTAGATACCACAGTTGTGAGTATGTTGCGGGTTATTTGCTTTTCATGACCCAGTTATATATCTATGTATGCACTTGTACTCTACAAGTACTTTAAATTTTTGTGTAAGTTGACATGTAATATGACATTGCTTTACACTGCCTGTATGCAAAGTGATAATATTCTTAGTGCTCCTGTAATGACTACTTATGATGATGCACTGTCATTTTCTCTGCAAATAGACGCCAGTTCTGCTGATGCTGGTGCTGCGTTCTTGAAAAAAGCAGCAGGACAATTACTACCAGTAAACTTACCATTTATGCTCCATGAAAAAGGAGGCTCTTCTTTGATGCTGAAAGTGCAGAATTTTTTCAGTATAGTGATCACAGTCCTACATGTCCTTCACGTACCGAGGAACAATACTCAAATGCTCTCTCTGGTGATTCGTTATGTGACGGGGATTGTGAATGTGGTTGCTCGTGTATTTTCTCGCCTGAACTGTACATAATGTAGTGTAGATATTTATCTGCTCTCGTTTAGCAGAGGTTGCAGCAGGTGAGTAGATGGTTTTCTGACCACGTTGTGGACTGAAGTCGGTGAGCTGGTGGAGGGAGGTATCAGATTTCCTAAGAGTGTGTGCGTGTGTTTTTAGTGGTAGTCACATCAGTACATGCCTAGGTAAGGTATGCTAACATAAGGTGTGGGTGATGCCTCACGTGTGTGATGTTGGTGTATGGACTGTTAGACCAAAGGTAGTGGATCACTATATGACCCATTTTTGGGTCATATAGTGATCCTGTGTGTTTTGAGTGTTGTGTTTTCTCTAGGACCCACCTGTTTTATTTTTTGGATCACCTAGTGTGGTGACTCCAGGGTTCCTTGGAATGACGGTGTAGGTGAAGGCCTGGACGACCCGCCTTTTGTGGGCTTAATGGTGATGACTCCAGTGTGTTTTCAACGTCACAATCTCACTGACTAATTTTCTATGTGACTTACTACCCAGTTTTGAAGTCTGGTAATTTTCTCTCCCGTTTTCTCCAATTTCTCCCAGTGGTGTATTTTGCATGGAAAGTTTTTCTTATTGCATATTGCTGTGAGACGCAGAGTTGATATTGTCTTTCCTCTGTTTTAATATGTACACTAATTTTCTGCACTATTTCTAGAGACGGTTTATGTAGTTTTATAAAGTGTATGTTTATTTTGCAAGCAGAGTTGTGTGCTATTGAACACTGATGTTGTTTAAGAAAGAAAAACTTTCTCGGTTTATCATAAGTATCCTTGTATATATTTCTTGTGTCAACTTTTTATATAATATGTGCAGAGGTATCACAGTCAGCTCTTTAATTTTATGTCATGTATTGAAAATGCATCACCGTAGGTGTTTGACCAACATATTGTTGTAATGGTGTATTTTCATGTTTAAGTTTCAGAGTACAGCTGTGATTCACGAATGTGACTCTTGGCGTAAAACCTTTCACACGACTGTGGATTAGCAGTGCTCATTGTAGAGTTAAGTTTTCCGTTAATAAATATTTCTTGTTTTTCTACGTACAAGTCAATTGCATCAAGACAGTGTTTGATGTAGTTTTCTTAATTATTTTAGAATTTTTTGAGTTTTCCCATTTTTTTTTCTTTTTTTTTTTTTTGCCTTGACTAGTTGCACCTGACTGGGTTCACCTAGCTAGTGAGACCTTTGGTCCAAGGGAGGGGATATTATGGAGTATTGTATTAAAATATATAAATATATAAATATATATATATATATATATATATATATATATATATATATATATATATATATATATATATATATATATATATATATATATATATATATATATATAAAATAGGGCTCCATATTTAATGTCATTTTCCGTGTAGTATCCTGAAAGTGGACGTGTAATATTCCTGAAAGTGAACGCGTTTTATTCCTGTCAGTCAGGTAGTGACCAGGACAGGAGCAGATGAGAGGTGTGTTTAGTTCAGTACGTGTAGGACCGCGGCTGGGTGAAGTAGTCATGAGTTGGTGTT
This sequence comes from Cherax quadricarinatus, assembly GCF_038502225.1. Taxonomy (NCBI): domain Eukaryota; kingdom Metazoa; phylum Arthropoda; class Malacostraca; order Decapoda; family Parastacidae; genus Cherax; species Cherax quadricarinatus. Next base: position 31,269,985 of record NC_091296.1, read on the forward strand.
AGTTTGAGTAGGTAATTTTTGGTAATTTTTTTTTAGTGTATACCACAGGTGTTTGTGTTTAAGTACTCTCATGTTTATTTGTAAAGCCCTAGTATGCAGGGGCCTGTGTTTTGAAGAGTATTTAACGTTGCCACTGAAGGTTATGTAGCCTGCAGAAAGGTGGGGGTCATGGAGCCTCCCTGTTCATAAATGTTCATTTATTTTGTTTAACTAATTAGTAGCAGTGTGCTAGTGAGCTAATGTGAACTGGAGTGTGGTGGCTTTTTGTAGTAGTTATAAGTTGTATATAAGTTACTATTAATATAGATATATTATAATATAGGTGAGTTTTTGTCCTTCCTTCCTAATAACAATTATTATTGTTTAATATATGAGTACATGCTGGCCCAAGGTTTGCTGTGTTTTAAGAGTAATTTTATAACCCCCAGACAGCAGTGTGAGCAGCCTTCAGGAGCCAGGAACATTTTATTAAAGTTACGACATGAAAGTCGTAACAGTAGTGAAGTTACTGTGTGTAGCTAAGTTAGTGTAGTGAAGGTGTGGTGGAGAAGCGGCAGAAGTAAAGTAAATGTTGAACATATTGGACCTTACCGAAATATAGAACCACGCCCACACATTATGTTGTATGCTGAGAGCAGCTACCATGCCCACACATTATATGTTGAAAGTAGCTACCACGCCCACACATGTTGAAAGTAGCTACCACGCCCACACATTATGTTGTATGCTGAGAGCAGCTACCACGCCCACACTCAGGTCACCTGTTATCTCATCTACCATGTTGTACACATAACTTTGCAGTGTACAAGACTCTTGTTACTGTTTATTTGGCATCGAGACAGTTGTCTCTAGGAGTGTAATTCGTCTCTGTACTCAAGTGAAGACTCCTGCAGCACACGCAACACGACTCGTTAATCCAGATACTTAGCGTCAAACATCTTGCATATCATCTCCCATTCCATTCCTTTCCTGAGCCCTGTCCCCGTCCATCAGTCTTGATAAGAGTACCAAAATACCAAGAGTGATGGACTGAACACACTGACTCCTTTTTATCTCTGTATTAGATGATTTGTATATGATGATTTGTACCTACTACACACAATGTCTTTCTTAACGTAAGAAACCAACTAGCTCTGCCACTAGCTTCTATTGCTCAGCTATCTTGCAAGACTCTTCAGGCTTCCCCCGCCCCTACCACACCTCAACATCCACGCCGGTCATTATCTGGTAGCCAAGAATTACATGTAATTAAGATAGACTGTCAGTAGCGACTTTATCTGCGGGTGAGATCGATGCCCGAGGCCGTCCTCGTCCATGCTCTCTGTGAGAGCTACTCGCCTCCCTCTTACTGAGTGGAGATGCAATGTTGCCATTATCGCGCTGTAGTTTACCACCTATGTTGCTCAGTCAAGGGCTGTGTTGAGTTGTTATGCTGTACTGTAGTAACTATGTGGCTCAGTGTGGTGCTGTGGGGTTGTGTACACGGAAAGTTTTATGTTGTAGTGTGGCTACTATGTTGCTCGTTGTTGTTCTATTGTATTTCCGGCGCTATTTTGTTTCGTTTCAATGTGTTAGCCCTTCCACCATGTTGTCACTATGTTGTCCCTCCATATGTTGTATTATGTGCCTAATTTCACTCAGAAAAAACTCCCTAAAGTTTTCCACAAGTTACCACATATTCCATGCACTTTGTAACACCCGCTACCCATATGCAACACCTGCCACACCACTTACAACACCTGCCACACCACTTACAACACCTGCCACACCACTTACAACACCTGCCACACCACTTACAACACTTGCCACATCACTTGCAACACATGCCACATCACTTGTAACACTTGCCGCATCACTTGTAACACTTGCCACATCACTTGTAACACTTGCCGCATCACTTATAACACTTGCCACATCACTTGTAACACTTGCCGCATCACTTATAACACTTGCCACATGCCGCACGTTCCAGATTTATGGATTTTCTCAAATCCCCAAATATAAAAAATAGCTTTTTGCTTAATTTAAATAGTAGTAGAAGTATTGCTCTCTCTCTCTCTCTCTCTCTCTCTCTCTCTCTCTCTCTCTCTCTCTCTCTCTCTCTCTCTCTCTCTCTCTCTCTCTGTCTCTCTCTCTTTCTCTCTCTCTCTCTCTCTCTCTCTCTCTCTCTCTCTCTCTCTCTCTCTCTCTCTCTCTCTCTCTCTCTCTCTCTCTCTCTCTCTCTCTCTCTCTCTCTCTCTCTCTCTCTCTCTCTCTCTCTCTCTCTCTCTCTCTCTCTCTCTCTCTCTCTCTCTCTCTCACACAAACACACACACAAGGGTAACGGGAATAATGAAAGAGCCAGGATGAGCCCATGGTTCACCCAAATGTGCAAGGAGGCCAAAACCAAGTGTGCTAGGGAATGGAAGAAGTATAGAAGGCAAAGGACCCAGGAGAATAAGGAGAGTAGTTTTAGAGCCAGAAATGAATATGCGCAGGTAAGAAGGGAGGCCCAACGACCATATGAAAACGACATAGCAGCGAGAGCCAAATCTGACCCAAAGCTGTTGTACAGCCACATCAGGAGGAAAACAACATTAAAGGACCAGGTAATCAGGCTCAGGAAGGAAGGAGGAGAGATCACAAGAAACGACCGCAAAGAATGTGACGAACTCAACATGAGATCCAAAGAAGTGTTCACAGAGGAGATGGTAGGGACTCCAGAAAGACGGAGAGGTGGGGTACACCACCAAGTGTTGGACACAATACATACAACAGAGGAAGAAGTGAAGAGGCTGTTAAGCGAGCTAGATATCTCAAAGGCGATGGGGCCGGATAACATCTCTTCAATACATCGATCAAAACAGGGTGACTACCTGAGGTATGGAAGAGAGCAAATGTAGTCCCACTTTTTAAAAAAGGAGACATACACGAAGCATTAAACTACAGACCAGTGTCACTGACGTGTATAGTATGCAAGGTCATGGTGAACATTATCAGAAGAGTGGTGGAGCACCTAGAAAGGAATGAGCTTATCAACGACAGCGAGCACGGTTTCAGAGATGGGAAATCCTGTGTCACAAACCTACTGGAGTTCTATGACAGGGTGACAGCGTAAGACACGAGAGAGAGAGAGAGGGGTGAGTAGATTACATTTCCTTGAACTGTAAGAAGGCATTTGACATAGTTCCACACAAGAGATTAGTGCAAAAGGTGAAGGATCAAGCAGGGATAACAGAGAAGGCACCACAATGGATCAGGGAATACTTGTCAGGAAGACAACAGCGAGTCATGGTACGTGGTGAGGTATCCGAGTGGGCGCCTGTAACGAGCGGGGTTCCACAGGGGTCAGTCCTATGACCGGTGCTGTTTCTGGTATTTGTGACCGACATGACGGAAAGAATAGACTGCGAAGTGTCCCTGTTTGCAGATGATGTGAAGTTGATGAGAAGAATTCAATCCGACGAGGACCAGGCAGAACTACAAAGGGATCTGGACAGGCTGCAGGCGTGGCCCAATAACTGGCTCATGAAGTTCAACCTCACCAAGTGCAAAGTCATGAAGATTGGGGAATGGCAAAGAAGACCGCAGATGGTAGGTAAGACACATAGGCAACCTTAAGGCAACTTTATTCCGAAACGTTTCGCCTACACAATAGGCTTCTTCAGTCGAGTACAGAAAGTAGGCAGGAGCAGTAGAGATGTGAAGACGATGTAATCGGACCATCACCCTTAAAGTCGTAGATTTGAGGTTGTCAGTCCCTCAGCCTGGAGAAGTTCTGTTCCAAAATCTGGAACTAACTGAAGATCAAGCGACAGTGTTGAGACTTAAATACTGTCGGAAGGAGAGGTGCAGAGTAGTAGTAGTGAGAATGTAGCCACTGAGAGGTCACGTCCCTCCTGCACCACAATGGCATCTTGGTAGAGACGAAAAAAATACACCTTGGACAACTTTTTCAAGTGAGAATTCTTTGATCTGAGAGGGACGTGACCTCTCAGTGGCTACATTCTCACTACTACTACTCTGCACCTCTCCTTCCGACAGTATTTAAGTCTCAACACTGTCGCTTGATCTTCAGATAGTTCCAGACTATGGAACTGAACATCTCCAGGCTGAGGGACTGACAACCGCAAATCTACGACTTTAAGGGTGATGGACTGATTACATCGTCTTCGCATCTCTACTGTTCCTACCTGCTTTCTGTACTCGACTGAAGAAGCCTACTGTGTAGGCGAAACGTTTCGGAATAAAGTTGCCTAACTGTTGCCTATGTGTCTTACCTACCATCCTGTCGGTATTGTATACCATTTTGATATTCAAGACCGCAGATGGAGTACAGACTTGGTTGATCAAAGACTACAAACCTCACTCAAGGAAAAGGACCTTGGGGTGAGTATAACACCAGGTACATCTCCTGAGGCGCACATCAACCAAATAACTGCTGCAGCATACAGGCAACTAGCAAACCTAGGAACAGCATTCCGACAACTTAATAAGGAATTGTTCAGGACCCTGTACACTGTATACGTTAGGCCCATATTGGAGTATGCGGCACCAATTTGGAGCCCACAACTAGCCAAGCACGTAAGGGAACTAGAGAAAGTGCAAAGGCTTGCAACAAGACTAGTCCCGGAGCTAAGGGGTATGTCCTATGAGGAGAGGTTATGGGAAATCGACCTGACGACAATGGAAGACAGGAGAGATAGGGGAAGTGGTGGGTGGAAGGTGAACAAGTGTGGTGGGTGGAAGGTGAACAAGAGTGGTGGGTGGAAGGTGAACAAGAGTGGTGGGTGGAAGGTGAACAAGTGTGGTGGGTGGAAGGTGAACAAGAGTGGTGGGTGGAAGGTGAACAAGAGTGGTGGGTGGAAGGTGAACAAGTGTGGTGGGTGGAAGGTGAACAAGAGTGGTGGGTGGAAGGTGAACAAGAGTGGTGGGTGGAAGGTGAACAAGAGTGGTGGGTGGAAGGTGAACAAGAGTGGTGGGTGGAAGGTGAACAAGAGTGGTGGGTGGAAGGTGAACAAGAGTGGTGGGTGGAAGGTGAACAAGAGTGGTGGGTGGAAGGTGAACAAGAGTGGTGGGTGGAAGGTGAACAAGAGTGGTGGGTGGAAGGTGAACAAGAGTGGTGGGTGGAAGGTGAACAAGAGTGGTGGGTGGAAGGTGAACAAGAGTGGTGGGTGGAAGGTGAACAAGAGTGGTGGGTGGAAGGTGAACAAGAGTGGTGGGTGGAAGGTGAACAAGAGTGGTAGGTGGAAGGTGAACAAGAGTGGTGGGTGGAAGGTGAACAAGTGTGAAGGTTGTGAGCATCAAGAGGTTGCAGTCGAGATGTCGAGGAAAATATTGCATTGTTAGCGTCATTGTCTTGTGATAAATGTGGATGTTTACATTAGCCTGAGAGTTTACACAACTGTCGTCGTTTAAGATCAAGTTTATCAAGGTCAACTGTGACTTCGTCTCTGTATGAGATGCCGTTATAGCTTCAGTCGTCTCTGAAGACTGGGAAAGGGAAGGAAGTGCAAGTTGAGGGAACAAAAAGTAAGAAGGAAGAATAGAGTAGAAACATTAGTGTCAGCCGAGAAAAGTTTTGTTAAGGTTCAGTAGATGTGGCATACAAAGAGTACGTAACCTTCATTCGGCGCATGTACACACCCTCATCTCCCCCAACCAGCGAATCAGGTGCTAAGGGTTGATGATGGGGCCCCATCGTTCAACCAGTACCCAGGTTCCAGCCAATGAGAAGATGGTTTTGGCAATCGCAGAGGTGATGTGGGTACCACACACCTGTCTGCTCTCTCCAGTGGCTTCTATTCTGCCTTGTTTACCGTGGAGTGCACTAATACCTATTGTTGTACATAGTGTATATAGTGTACATACTTCTGTTCTAAATTGGTGAAGGATAATATAATTCAAAAGTTTTTCTGCTGTGTTTATTTTGCTCCCTTTACACCCAGGATAACAGGCCATTTGGACTCCTGGGTTGTAATAGTAGACTTATATCAGGAAGGAAGAAGAGATGTGCTTGATGTTTTTCCAACATTTCTGATGTACACCGTGACAAATTATCAGGAAGTATATAAGAAGTGAAGAAGTGGATACTCAGGCTGAAAGATGATTGCCTGGATATATACAACCCATCCTATTAATAAGTCGGTATTTCACTGTTTTTAAGAGAGTCAAATAGGTAACAATGAGCTCAGGGGTCCTCGCTTCCTGTTTGTGCTTCAAAATATTTCATTGTTTTTGTCTCATATTCATTTGATTGCCGTTATATTATAATTGATTAGGTGATGTTGATAGAAGACAATCTAACCTAGCATAATCTATTCTAACCTAACCTAACCTTACCTAACTTAATTACGCTTAACCTAACTAAACCTAACCTAATTAAGCCTAATCTAACTAAACCTAACCTAATTTATTAACCTATTCTAACCTAACCTAATCTAATCTAATCCAACCTAAATTACAAATATTGATAAATTCGCTGAATAAGAAACTATGGGGATAATTCTGTAAGATTAATCCACAGGATCATCAGTCCCCATTACTTACATATTGACTGTTTATGAAGAGTTGAAATTCCGACTGTATCTTAAGATGATGGATTTCCATATGGCAAGAACAAGAGTGGTTATCATTGTTACAATTAAGGCAATAAGCATATCGCTGCCACGGTGAATCATTGCGGTCAGCGTCTCCACAGCCTCAACTTGCTTCCTGTCATCTACAAATCACTAATAACTACGCCACTGCTGAAGGGTTGACCTGAGTGTTTTTACTGTTTAGCAGTAATCTTTAAACTGTGTGGATGGAAAGTCACGACAGTCAAATGTAAGCTTAGCCATGTTGTTTGAGTGTCGCTGTCGACAAGGGATTAAGACAGACTTGGGAGTTGCGTAGGTACCGGAGTTCCACTCGGATGCGAGTATCCGTAACACATGTAAAGGGCCTCTGTTCCACTATCCAGTATGGGAGGAGCAATATTAAACGAGGTGAGAGTGGCTGCTTAACGGCATACCAATAACTGGTAGTCGCAATAGCCAGTCGGATTAGAAAACATATGTTGGAAATGGTATAAAATACCAACAAGTTAATGAGTAAGACACATATGCAACATATGCAACATGTGGGCTGAGGGACTGACCACCTCAAATACTGTTTCTCCAAGGTTGATGGACTGATTACATCATCTTTACTTTGCTGTTACACCTGCTGCCTCTGTATTTCACTGAAGAAGCTTACTGTGTAGGCAAAGCATTTCAACCACATACCAAACTGCTGCACATGTGTCTTATCGGAATAAGACACGCTGACCACTTGCATCCCGCTCTTTAAATTATGGAAGATCTGTGGTTCGACTGAAGTCTGCATTTCTTGGATAATTTGGTGGCCGCTGTGGAACCCACCAGTTTGAAGAATGAGGCTCAGAAATAATGCAGAGAAAGGGGTGTCCAGTTAAAGTACGTCTGAGAAGTCAGAGGCAAGACAGCGGTGCCGATAGTAATAGATTGAATATGTTTGACAAAGGGTTATGAACCAGTCTGTCATTTGACGCCAAAATGATTTGTACATAACTGTTGCAGAGTGGGAGATGTCGGAGCGATGGTCAAGGTGAACAGGGGAGATGAGGAAATGTTGGATCAACACTAGAACCAACTGATTGCCTGAGACAGGTTCTTGGCTTCTGTATAGGGGTCAACACGCATGGTTGAAGAGGGAGAAGGCTAAAAAAAAAAAATTAATCCTTTGTCCAATTTTAATGAAATTTTTGCTGTGATTCAAGCAGCGTTTAGCCATCGCTCACTGTGTGTGTAGAGACTTTTTGCCTAGCAGATAGAAAAAATAAACAATGGTCTATTCTATAGATCTGCAACTCTCCACACTTTACAAAATTGGTAAGATGCACATTGTTCTAGTTGATATTAGACGAAAGATAAAGGTCTAACTAATTATGTAACAATAAAACTTTAAACAAAATATCAGTAAATTGCATAATAAAAAATTTTTGAAGTTAGTGTTTTTATCTTTTTTTTTGGGGGGGGGGAAATAAATAAAAACAAAATGGTAAGGAATATCGCAATTTCTTATTATCATTCTTTAGAACCATCATTCCTCAATAAAGTGTGCAAAAATCACGACAATTCGTCCAGTAGTTCTCGAAAAGTGTCGCTACAAACGTCAATAACTTACTCCTGAGTTTTTTTTATTTACATTCTGTGTATAACTTCAGAGTCACCATACATCAAGTCTCAGCAGCTGCACATCTCAAATCATGTTGGCAGCTCACAGGCGACTGAGCTGCTAGGTTAGGTTAGGTAAGGTTCGTCAGGAAACAGGACAAATGTTTCCTGACGCGGGTCTTAGTCAGATGATGACCCGCCTTTGGAGCTTTTGGTCATCTGACCGACGCCTTCCGCTGGCTTACAGGTCCACCCCTTTAAAAATTATGGTCATTTATAACCTTCTGATATGTAGTGCACACAGAAGGTGCCATGTAGTGTATTTCGAAAGAAACAATCATAAAAATCGTAATTTTTGGATTAAAAAAAAGTGAAATGGCATCATGTCCTCTTGACAGCAAGATAAAAAAACAATTACATTTTTAGAGAAAAGATACTTAAAAATATGAGAGAAATAAGCTGATTGCATCAAGATGTTGCCAGAATTATGCACTATTTTCTCGGTAAGAAAGTATTTTTTTCCAAAATTTTCGATTTTTTTTTCCAGGAAGCTAGCCTTCCCTCCCTGAAGTCTCAGGGAGTCAGTAATGGCAAACAGCTCAGCACACACATTAAGTGGAGAGAAAAATGTGGGTGTGTCTTTGATAATGAATTAAAAAATAAACTATAAAATCACCATAAACAACACTGACAACCGACGAAGCAAGCAGTGCTGATGTTCCTGGAAGCTGCCGCCTCCCTCCGTACCTGATGTGCACCACCAAGATGACACCTCCACAACACCTCCACGACACCTCCATGACACCTCCACGACACCTCCATGACACCTCCACGACACCTCCAGCACTAACTGATTGCACCAGAGGTGCAATCATCATTCAGTTAATAGCCATAAAAACTGACAGCAAACCAAAAGAAACTCCAGAAGTTGTAAACTATTAACTGTTACTCTTACTAAAGGAGGTCCCTCGTAGTTGCACCAAGAGTCCACCTGAGGTTTACTAAGGGTCCACCCGAGGTCCCACTGAGGGTCCACTAAAGGACTACCAAGGGTCACCCCGAGGTCCCACCATATATATATATATATATATATATATATATATATATATATATATATATATATATATATATATATATATATATATATATATATATATATATATATATATATATATATATATATATATATATATATATATATATATATATATATATATATATATATATATATATATATATATATATATATATATACATATATATATATATATATATATATACATATATATATATATATTTTATATATATATATCATGTGGGAGTTCGATACGTGGATTAGGGTAGAAATACTCACGTAGGCTGTTATACGTATAATTGCTGTTATGTGGAGAATGCCCGCCAGACGTACCTATCTCCTTGCTTCCACTCGTAACACTGACTAGCCGTCTGGCCAGTACCCCGTAGTGGGTGTTTTGAAATAGTGTCAGCTCAGCACAATATGAGTTGAATCAACGGACGGTTACGGTAACTGGTTACTAGACTGGTAACTGGTTACTACTACTGAGAGCTCGGCGACGCTAATGTATGTCGTCTCGACATACAACTAATACAAACTAGAGATGGCAGGTATACGGCCGGGGAGACCACATCCACTGCACTGGATCAATCTGTTCCACCAGTTGAGGAGAAAGACTTAGCTCCCACTGACTTCCCAGATGAAGTCAAGCGTTTGTTGACTCTGTTGAACAAACGTCGTAAAGCCATTGCTTTACCAGGTGAGAAGATGGGTATAACGAACTTATTGTCCCATCGTATTCCACTTGAACCTGGTACTAGACCTATCTACATACCTGCGTACAGAATGCCTCATTCACAAGTTGCTGTCGCAGAAGAATTGATCAATCAAATGCTTGATGATGGAGTTATTGCACCTAGCAATTCACCTTGGAATGCACCCTTGATACTAGTACCTAAGAAGGATGGTACTTGGCGTCCAGTAATTGACTTTAGGAAGTTAAACGCAAAAACCATTCCAGATCGCTTTCCACTCCCTGTACTGGGTGATCTTTTACGTAATATTGGAGATAACAAAGTCTTTTCAACCCTAGATTTGTTACAAGGGTTTTGGCAAGTCCCTCTTCACGAGGACAGCCAAGAACTAACTGCATTCTCCACTCCTACAGGTCATTATCACTACCTCCGAATGGCATTTGGATTACGATCTTCCCCTATCACGTTCTCAAGGCTCATGACTAATATCTTTAGAGGTCTCATAGGTAATGCACTTATGGTGTACTTAGATGACGTAATCGTCATGTCTAAAGACGTGGATACACACTTGAAAAGACTTGATGTAGTACTTGGTAAGCTTGAAGAAGCCAATTTAAAGATCAAACTGTCAAAATGTCAATTTTTCAGATCAGAAATTAAGTTTCTTGGTCACGTAGTCACTCCTAGAGGGGTTACGACTGACCAAAGTAAAGTAACTGCAGTACTAAATTTTCCAACTCCCAAAACTGCTGATGCCGTAAGATCCTTTGTGGGCTTAGCAGGTTTTTATAGAGCTTTCATTGCCAATTTTTCTTCCATAGCTGCTCCTCTAACTGAGTTGCTTAAGAAAGATGCTCCTTTTGTTTGGACCTTCCGTCAAGAAAGAGCATTCCAAACTCTAAAAGAAAAGCTAACATCTGCTCCAATTTTGAAATTTCCAGATTTTTCTAAGCCTTTCTATCTGACAACTGACGCTAGTTCAATTGGCATAGGTGCCGTACTAGCTCAGAAGACCGATGGCAAGTACAACGCAGTTGCATTTGCTAGCCGAGTCCTTACGAAGGCTGAACGTAATTATACAGTAACTGAGCAAGAAGCTTTAGCAATAGTATGGTCTTTAAAGCACTTCCGAGACATTATTTATCAGTACTCTGTTCATGTCTTGACAGATCATGCTCCACTGATACCCTTATTCCAGAACAAACAACCTACTGGAAGGTTAGCTAGATGGACCTTGACTATCCAAGAGTTCAATCCCACCGCTGCCACCATTTATCATGTGGGAGTTCGATACGTGGATTAGGGTAGAAATACTCACGTAGGCTGTTATACGTATAATTGCTGTTATGTGGAGAATGCCCGCCAGACGTACCTATCTCCTTGCTTCCACTCGTAACACTGACTAGCCGTCTGGCCAGTACCCCGTAGTGGGTGTTTTGAAATAGTGTCAGCTCAGCACAATATGAGTTGAATCAACGGACGGTTACGGTAACTGGTTACTAGACTGGTAACTGGTTACTACTACTGAGATATATATATATATATATATATATATATATATATATATATATATATATATATATATATATATATATATATATATAACAATAACAACACTGCGACGAGCCGAGGATTCGAACTCATGTCGTTTTAGCCTATATCATAGTGAGCGAAAATCACATGATGCTCTAACCCACAAGACAACCAAATCCCACAAGAATCACGCACCCAGCAGAGCTACGTGTTTTACCGTGATCCAAGGACATATGGGGGTGTAGGTGCCTCAGAGCTAATTTTATTCTACTCTCCATTTGGTGTACTAGCCTCCACGAGCAGTATATATATTACTGTAACCACGGACGAGTGGTATTTAATCAATAACAACAGCCGAGGACTTGAACCCATGTCGATTACTGATTAAATACCATATGTCCATGTTTACAATAATTATATACTGCTCTTGGAGGATAGTACACAAAATGGGGAGTAGAATGAAATTAACGCTAAGGTCACACACCACCACATGTCCTCAGATCACAGTAAAACACCTAGCTCTGCTGTGTGCGTGATTCTTGTAGGATTTGGTGGTCCTGTGGGTTAGAGCGTCATGTTATTTTCGCTAACCACGAGGCGAGCCCTGGTTTGTTCTGCACAGAGTAAGGTTCACCTTCGGCCCTGGTTTGTTCTGCAGACAGCTAGGTTCACCTTCAGCCCTGGCGTGTTCTGCAGACAGCAAGGTTCACTTTCAGCCCTGGTGTGTTCTGCAGACAGCAAGGTTCACTTTCAGCCCTGGTGTGTTCTGCAGACAGCAAGGTTCACTTTCAGCCCTGGTGTGTTCTGAAGACGGCAAGGTTCACCTTCAGCCTTGGTGTGTTCTGCAGACAGTAAGGTTCACCTTCAGCCCTGGTGTGTTCTGCAGACAGCTAGATTCACCTTCAGCTTTGGTGTGTTCTGCAGACAGCAAGGTTCACCTTCAGCCCTGGTGTGTTCTGCAGACAGCAAGGTTCACCTTCAGCTTTGGTGTGTTCTGCAGACAGTAAGGTTCACCTTCAGCCGCGTTGTGTTCTGCAGACAGTAAGATTCACCTTCAGCCCTGGTGTGTTCTGCAGACAGCAAGGTTCACCTTCAGCCCTGGTGTGTTCTGCAGACAGCAAGGCTCACCTTCAGCTTTGATGTGTTCTGCAGACAGTAAGGTTCACCTTCAGCTTTGGTGCGTTCTGCAGACAGCAAGGTTCACCTTCAGCCCTGGTGTGTTCTGCAGACAGCAAGGTTCACCTTCAGCCCTAGTGTGTTCTGCAGACAGCAAGGTTCACCTTCAGCTTTGGTGTGTTCTGCAGACAGTAAGGTTCACCTTCAGCCCTGGTGTGTTCTGCAGACAGCAAGGTTCACCTTCAGCCCTGGTGTGTTCTGCAGACAGCAAGGTTCACCTTCAGCCCTGGTGTGTTCTGCAGACAGCAAGGTTCCCCTTCAGCCCTGGTGTGTTCTGCAGACAGCAAGGCTCACCTTCAGCTTTGGTGTGTTCTGCAGACAGTAAGGTTCACCTTCAGCCCTGGTGTGTTCTGCAGACAGCAAGATTCACCTTCAGCCCTGGTGTGTTCTGCAGACAGCAAGGTTCACCTTCAGCTTTGGTGTGTTCTGCAGACAGCAAGGTTCACTTTCAGCCCTGGTGTGTTCTGCAGACAGCAAGGTTCACCTTCAGCCCTGGTGTGTTCTGCAGACAGCAAGGTTCACCTTCAGCCCTGGTGTGTTCTGCAGACAGCAAGGTTCACTTTCAGCCCTGGTGTGTTCTGCAGTCAGCAGGGAGGCTGGGACGGGACACAGGCAGGACGGCAGGGAGGCTGGGACGGGACACAGGCAGGACGCTAGGGAGGCTGGGACGGGACACAGGCAGGACGCCAGGGAGGCTGGGACGGGACACAAGCAGGACGCCGGGGAGGCTGAGACGGGACACAGGCAGGACGCCAGGGAGGCTAGGACGGGACACAGGCAGGACGCCAGGGAGGCTGGGACGGGACACAGGCAGGACGCCAGGGAGGCTGGGACGGGACACAGGCAGGACGCCAGGGAGGCTGGGACGGGACACAGGCAGGACGCCAGGGAGGCTGGGACGGGACACAGGCAGGACGCCAGGGAGGCTGGGACGGGACACAGGCAGGACGGCAGGGAGGCTGGGACGGGACACAGGCAGGACGCCAGGGAGGCTGGGACGGGACACAGGTAGAACGCCAGGGAGGCTGGGACGGGACACAAGCAGGACGCCGGGGAGGCTGAGACGGGAAACAGGCAGGACGCCAGGGAGGCTGGGACGGGACACAGGCAGGACGCCAGGGAGGCTGGGACGGGACACAGGCAGGACGCCAGGGAGGCTGGGACGGGACACAGGCAAGACGCCGGGGAGGCTGGGACGGGACACAGGCAGGACGCCGGGGAGGCTGAGACGGGAAACAGGCAGGACGCCAGGGAGGCTGGGACGGGAAACAGGCAGGACGCCAGAGAGGCTGGGACGGGACACAGGCAGGACGCCGGGGAGGCTGGGACGGGACACAGGCAGGACGCCAGGGAGGCTGGGACGGGACACAGGCAGGACGGCAGGGAGGCTGGGACGGGACACAGGCAAGACGTCAGGGAGGCTGGGACGGGACACAGACAATAACTAAACCTTCACTGTGACAGGAGTCGTTGTGTACACCAGTTAAGTAACAACCTGAGTGACAGAAGACACTACAGTACACAAGTATCCCTCTCCTATATCTGGAATATTTGTGTATTGTACTGAACTTATGACGACGTTTTTCTCCCACTTGAACCATTAACTCAAATGTGCGCGTTATTTATGTATTGTTTCAGTCACGATATTGAGCCTTTGTATTATTTACAAATGCAATATCACCATTAAACTTAGATTATAAAAGACATGAATAAATATTGCTATAAATGTTTGTAAATCAACTTGGATAAGAGAGTTTATTTTTTTAGAATTATTGTATGTTGAGAAATATGACATCGTTGAGGAAAATAACTGAATCTACTATATTAAAAAGGAAACTCTGAGCACAGATAAAAGGTATGACGATATATTAGAATATTTTAGAGAGACAAAAACTACGTCCTATAACCTGTCTCGTAATTAATTTCTGTACAGCCTCTGTTTTTTTCCCTTCCAATATTAATCTTATTGGCTAATTTCCTTGCAGCTTGTAAACACTTGCAGCTTGTAAACACTTGCAGCTTGTAAACACTTGCACCTTGTAAACACTTGCAGCTTGTAAACACTTGCAGCTTGTAAACACTTGCAGCTTGTAAACACTTGCAGCTTGTAAACACTTGCAGCTTGTAAACACTTGCAGCTTGTAAACACTTGCAGCTTGTAAACACTTGCACCTTGTAAACACTTGCAGCTTGTAAACACTTGCAGCTTGTAAACACTTGCAGCTTGTAAACACTTGCACCTTGTAAACACTTGCACCTTGTAAACACTTGCAGCTTGTAAACACTTGCAGCTTGTAAACACTTGCAGCTTGTAAACACTTGCAGCTTACAAACACTTGCAGCTTATAAACACTTGCAGCTTGTAAACACTTGCACCTTGTAAACACTTTCAGCTTCTAAACACTTGCACCTTGTAAACACTTGCAGCTTGTAAACACTTGCACCTTGTAAACACTTGCAGCTTGTAAACACTTGCAGCTTGTAAACACTCGCAGCTTGTAAACACTTGCAGCTTGTAAACACTTGCATCTTGTAAACATTTGTAGCTTGTAAACACTTGCACCTTGTAAACACTTGCATCTTGTAAACACTTGCAGCTTGTTAACACTTGCAGCTTGTAAACACTTGCATCTTGTAAACACTTGCACCTTGTAAACACTTGCAACTTGTAAACACTTGCAGCTTGTAAACACTTGCAGCTTGTAAACACTTGCATCTTGTAAACACTTGCAGCTTGTTAACACTTGCAGCTTGTAAACACTTGCACCTTGTAAACACTTGCACCTTGTAAACACTTGCAGCTTGTAAACACTTGCAGCTTGTAAACACTTGCAGCTTGTAAACACTCGCATCTTGTAAACACTTGCAGCTTGTTAACACTTGCAGCTTGTAAATACTTACACCTTGTAAACACTTGCACCTTGTAAACACTTGCAGCTTGTAAACACTTGCACCTTGTAAACACTTGCAGCTTGTAAACACTCGCAGCTTGTAAACACTTGCAGCTTGTAAACACTTGCATCTTGTAAACACTTGCAGCTTGTAAACACTTGCAGCATCTGAACACTTGCAGCTTGAAAACACTTGCACTTTGTAAACACTTGCACCTTGTAAACACTTGCAGCTTGTAAATACTTGCAGCATGTAAACACTTGCACCTTGTAAACACTTGCACCTTGTAAACATTTGCACCTTGTAAACACTTGCAGCTTGTAAACACTTGCAGGTTGTAAACACTTGCATCATCTAAACACTTGCACCTTGTAAACACTTGCATCTTGTAAACATTTGCAGCTTGTAAACACTTGCAGCATCTAAACACTTGCACCTTGTAAACATTTGCATCTTGTAAACACTTGCAGCTTGTAAACACTTGCAGCATCTAAACACTTGCACCTTGTAAGCACTTGCATCTTGTAAACACTTGCAGCTTGTAAACACTTGCAGCTTGTAAACACTTGCAGCATCTAAACACTTGCACCTTGTAAACACTTGCACCTTGTAAACACTTGCACCTTGTAAACACTTGCACCTTGTAAACACTTGCACCTTGTAAATACTTGCACCTTCTAAACACTTGCAGCATCTAAACACTTGCAGCTTGTAAACACTTGCAGTTTGTAAACACTTGCAGCATCTAAACATTTGCAGCTTGTAAACACTTGCAGCATCTAAACACTTGCAGCTTGTAAACACTTGCAGCTTGTAAACACTTGCAGCATCTAAACACTTGCAGCTTGTAAACACTTGCAGCTTGTAAACACTTGCAGCATCTAAACACTTGCAGCTTGTAAACACTTGCAGCTTGCAAACACTTGCACCTTGTAAACACTTGCAGCATCTAAACACTTGCAGCTTGTAAACACTTGCAGCTTGTAAACACTTGCAGCTTGTAAACACTTGCACCTTGTAAACACTTGCACCTTGTAAACACTTGCAGCATCTAAACACTTGCAGCTTGTAAACACTTGCAGCTTGTAAACACTTGCAGCTTGTAAACACTTGCACCTTGTAAACACTTGCACCTTGTAAACACTTGCACCTTGTAAACACTTGCAGCTTGTAAACACTTGCAGCTTGTAAACACTTGCACCTTGTAAACACTTGCACCTTGTAAACACTTGCACCTTGTAAAGACTTGCACCTTGTAAAGACTTGCACCTTGTAAACACTTGCAGCTTGTAAACACTTGCAGCTTGTAAACACTTGCAGCTTGTAAACACTTGCACCTTGTAAACACTTGCAGCTTGTAAACACTTGCAGCTTGTAAACACTTGCACCTTGTAAACACTTGCAGCTTGTAAACACTTGCACCTTGTAAACACTTGCAGCTTGTAAACACTTGCAGCTTGTAAACACTTGCAGCTTGTAAACACTTGCACCTTGTAAACACTTGCACCTTGTAAACACTTGCACCTTGTAAACACTTGAACCTTGTAAACACTTGCACCTTGTAAACACTTGCACCTTGTAAACACTTGCAGCTTGTAAACACTTGCAGCTTGTAAACACTTGCAGCTTGTAAACACTTGCACCTTGTAAACACTTGCAGCTTGTAAACACTTGCACCTTGTAAACACTTGCAGCTTGTAAACACTTGCAGCTTGTAAACACTTGCAGCTTGTAAACACTTGCAGCTTGTAAACACTTGCACCTTGTAAACACTTGCAGCTTGTAAACACTTGCAGCTTGTAAACACTTGCAGCTTGTAAACACTTGCAGCTTGTAAACACTTTCAGCTTGTAAACACTTGCAGCTTGTAAACACTTGCACCTTGTAAACACTTGCAGCTTGTAAACACTTGCAGCTTGTAAACACTTGCACCTTGTAAACACTTGCACCTTGTAAACACTTGCAGCTTGTAAACACTTGCAGCTTGTAAACACTTTCAGCTTGTAAACACTTGCACCTTGTAAACACTTGCACCTTGTAAACACTTGCAGCTTGTAAACACTTGCAGCTTGTAAACACTTGCACCTTGTAAACACTTGCACCTTGTAAACACTTGCACCTTGTAAACACTTGCACCTTGTAAACACTTGCACCTTGTAAAAACTTGCAGCTTGTAAACACTAATTTTACTGAAACTGTCTTTTGAAAATTACTAAGCAAACAATAGTTTAAAAGATCAGGCAGGAAAAGCATGGACAAAGAAGAACATAATAAGGCAGAAACTAATATTGCTAACGTAAGAAAAGAATATTAAAGATACTGAAAAAAATAAAGAATAAATAAGAGTCTGAATCAAATGTATTTAAAAGTATATAAATGAGCCAGTAAATATGAAAGAAGTTATTAAAAGAATTAAAGACCATAAGAAAGTGTGTAAGAAGAGAGAAACATTCTTAGAGCGCAACACTGTCGCTCCATTAAAAACATTCTTTAATAATGTGATTTTAATCTTACCCATAAAACACTTCAAGTGGAGTCTACTGTAATAGTTAAACAAAAGGCTAGCTTTAACTATTTAAGTTTTGACAGAAACTAAGCAAATAGACAGAGAGAGACATTACCATGGAGTTTTAAAATATTGTGAAGAATTAATGTGTCTGTTCTGGTAAATTACTGGGATGTTATTGTATAATAAACGTTATCCTGCGGATCAAGGAATAATGATAAACACTGTCGCTAAATATAAAAGGGTGATAATGAGAATCTTTTAAATCAAACCAGGGTACGGGTGGGGTTTGAACCCATGGCGAGTGAGTGGTAAAATTCCAGGTCAGTGCATAAACCACTGGACTAGCTGGCTACAATAGGATTCAAACATAGGCAGGTAGCATGCATGAATCTTATTGTAGCCAGCTGGCTCAGTGGTTTACGCACTGACCTGGAGTCTTACGACTCACTTGCCATGGGTTCTAACCCCACCCGCACTCTGGTTTGTTCGTGATCGTTTTATTACTGTTTCGTGAATCAGGAACTTTCAACTTCATGCATGTTCCCTGATAAAAAAAAAACGGGAATTTTTCAAGTAACGGTTAGTCAGATTCCGCGTTTATTGATGACATAAATAAAATAACAGAGTTCACGTGAGAAACAATTCTGGAAATTAAGACACTTAGGAAGCCAGAGTACAGTTAGTACTGGTGATAACTGTTATACTGTATGTTTGATGATGATGATGATGATGATGATGATGATGATGATGATGATGATGATGATGATGATGATGATGATCTTGATGATCTTGATGATCTTGATGATGATGATGTTGCTGCTAATGATGATTATAATGATGATGTTGATGATGTTATTGATTATGATGTTTATGATTATGATGATGATTATGATGATCATGTTGATGATTATGAAGATGATGATGATGATTATAATGAAAATATGATGATGACGATTATGATAGCAATGATAATGAAGATGACAACGATGATGATAAAACTAATAATAATAATAATAATAATAATAATAATAATAATAATAATAATAAAATAATAATAATAATAACAACAATAATAATAATAATAATAATAATAATAATAATAATAATAATAATAATAATAATAATAATAATAATAATAATAATAATAATGACAACATCCCCGGCGCCTGCCAAGAATACACTGGCGGTGCTTATTATCAAACTGACATAATTTATAAGAGGATGTGTAAAATTCCTAACTACCTGTGCCTAATTGATCCTTACCTGTAAAAGTGAACCAATTACCATTTCCCCCAACCTATAATGTACACTGATAGCTAATTAAAATCCTTCGCAAAAAAATCCTGGTGTGAAAGATGCCAGAAGAGGTATTGTCTCTAACGGAGAACCCTTGAATCTGTTGTCGAAAGTCTCTGTTGTCTACCCGTTTGTAACTCTGTTGACTAAACCTATCTATATAGCAGGTATGTTTTGAATCAGAGCCAGAGAAGGATCTGTTATATTCCCACTTTCATCTCCGTTGTCTGACCTAGCAATATACCAGGTATACCTTGTATCTGCTCGACACATGAAGTCTGTTATATAACCATATGCATCTCTGTTATTTGATCCAGATAAGACGTAAATATGGCTAGACACTGGGCCTGTTGTCTACCATTCTCACTCACTTACCTATATATCCGTCTGCTTACTGTTTACAATATCAACTTATCGCTATTTACAATTCTGAATATGTGTATATGAATGTAGACGCGCAGGTGACCAAACTATCCTGCATCATGCTAGAGGTTAAACTTCCTGTTCTCAGGAGCAGAGATGAAAGTATAAGCGCTTCTTTAGTGGCCAAAATCATTCAGTAGATAAAAGATTCCTTGTCATAATTAAGAAGCTCTTGAGCTCTCTAAGATGAGTTCTCTGTACCAACAGAATCATGGATGAAGCAATGACGGAACTCTTCCCTACTCCCTAGATGGTGGAAAATAAATTGATTTTCCAGCAAATAAGTGTAGTGTAAACCAAAGCAAAAAGTAAAGATGCACCGTTCAGTGAATCAGCTCCTCTGAAGCATAGACACTTCTGCACCACACATCATCTAGAAGGCCAACCTGAAAGTCCTAACAGTGCAATGTAGGTCACTCCTGGCTTGGTGGATGTAGCAACCAAGCACCACGGAGACTCCATGACCACCCATTAATCTGTAAGCAAGTTAATCAGAAGTCCACCAGACATTAACTTCTGCTTCAGGAAAGAATCGACTAATATATAAATGCTCTCCAGTCAGTAAGAATTGCTTAACTATACAGCTATGTAAGACAGGAAGCTACCAGATAGATCACAGGGGATTAGCAGGTACTAATCCCAACATTAGTCAATCACAAGGGAATAATAGGTACTTGTTCCCAAATAAATCAGTCACAAAAGATTCGCAGGTATTGGTCCCCATGCCAGTCAATCTACGACAAACCGAACAGCCCCCCCCAGAGCAATTCAAAATAAACGAAACGAATTCTCAGCGAGATACCAAAATCAAAATCTTAGTATAAACAAGATAATCAGTGTTTCTCAGTGCCAAGCACCCCTACCAATATGTCTCTCAGTGCCAAATACCCCTGACAACATGTTACTCAGTGCCAAACACCAATGCCAATATGTTTTTCAGTGTCAAAAACTCTTGCCAACATGCTACTCAGTACCATGAACCACTGTCAACATGCTATTGAGTGCCAAGTACCTATATGAATTTAATATTCAGTGCCAAGCACTCTTAAAACCAGGATCTGATTAAACAAAAGCATATATAAGAACAGTTTATCTATCCTACCAGACTCATTGGGCAGACACTGGTCTAACCCAAGATGACAGGGAGACAAATCCGTAATTCCTTGGAGTGGAACCATGACACTTAAGACAATCCAAAGCATTCATATATGCATCCGGTTTTAGGTTATGCACAATAGCCGTAATTATAAACGAACAGAGCTTGAATAATCTGCAACTACCATTATATAATGAATGTTTATCATGTTTTATAATTGCCGGTTCTAAAATATTTCTTTCTAGCCATGAAGTACATGCAACTAGGTCTTTGGTTTCTGACCAATTAGCAGGATTGTTACAAACTCAGATGTAGCTGAATATCGCATTTGATTACTGAGCTGTTCATATTGTAAATTGATGCTGTGTTATACTAACATCTAGAGGTTTGCCAGTCT
The DNA here is from genome assembly GCF_038502225.1 of Cherax quadricarinatus. Taxonomy (NCBI): domain Eukaryota; kingdom Metazoa; phylum Arthropoda; class Malacostraca; order Decapoda; family Parastacidae; genus Cherax; species Cherax quadricarinatus. Next base: position 31,291,233 of record NC_091296.1, read on the forward strand.
GTCCCACATAAGATAAGTTGCAGCCTTGGCACCCAGTCCTGTGAACACTCCCTACATAGTGTTGCAAGGAATTCTTGATCAACTTACTCTTAAAAGTCCGCGAATTCTTAAAAACAACTTGTATATTGATTTTTTTAGGGCATTTGGCAGGATTAATAAATTCTCATTGAATGGCAGGACAAGCACATTCTTGGTCTTAGGAGTTATTCTAGGTTCAGTCCTATAATAAACTTTCCTTTCTGCCAGCAAAGCAGTTCCTACAAACTCCTGAGGGTACCGCAGAGCTTCACACTCGGTAAGCTCTCTTGTTTTATGGTTGGAGTAGTAGTGGATATATGAACACACGTTCGTGGCCTTCCTATGTGTTGTAAACTTAAACATTCTATCCATCCTGTGGAGCAGAACATCTAAGAATGAAAGTTTGAAGTCCACTTCTGTCTCTATGATGAATTGAATAGAGGGGACAGAAGAGTTAATCTCCATAAAAATGTGTTAACATCCAAATAATTCGGCCAAAGACACAAGATGTCATCCACATATCTGAACCACTTAGCTTCACAGGGCAGGTTATCTTTCAACACCTTAGTCTCAAAAAATTCCATATAGATTGCTGAATAGGACAGACAATGGATTTCCCACAGACATTCCCTGCCTTTGAGTGTAATATTTCCCTTGAAAATCAAGCTTGCAATCAACTACACACAACGTAACCAACTCAGTAATAAAGTTCTTACCGAGTGACGTGGAGAACTCGTTTAATTCTTTTTCCAGATAAGATAATAAATCATGATCAGGCACTTGAGTGAATATCACTGTGACTTACTAGTGTAAAATCGTGAGACATATCAACATTTTTCAATTTTTGAATGAGGTCAACGTAGTTTTTTATGTGAGCTTCAAAGATGTTGCCCAGCATTAGAGTTTATGCTTTTAAATCAACCATTTTAACAAGGCATAAATCGCCGACCTTACCATGCTAACAACAGGTCTCGTTGGAAGACTGAGTTTAAGGGTTTTAATCAAACCATACATATAAAGGAGTGTCGCTGACCTGACTGATAACTGTTTTATCAATACCTCATTACCTCTCAGTAAGGTTCTAAGTTGTTTATTAATCTTAATATTAACCTGATCCAATGAGTTTTTATTAAAGAGCACGTAAGTATCCCTGTCTTCTAATAAAATGCTCATTTTTCAGCTATAGTCTACCGTGTCCATAAAAACTCTCGCATTTGCTTTGTTTGCTTTCGTAAGTTGAAGTCTAAGTTCTTTCTTTAATTCATGGTATGAATTAACAAATCCCTGAGAACAATTCTGTTCCACAGGTCTGAGCAAAGCCCCCATACACCATACCTTTATAAAAGTTGAACGTTTCAGGAAACAGGTCCCCCATGTTTTTCTAAGTTGCAAAAAGACTTGGCAAAGTCAAGTTAATTAATGCTCTCACTACTAGACGCGATACTTAATCCATATCCTAGGGCTGTTTGTTGGTCCCTGGTGAGCTCAACACTAGACACGTTAACAGAGAAATCCGGGTTCACATGCTGAGATCAGCCACTTTGTTCTATGACGTTGTTTACTTTCTTGCATGTAAACATGCAGCTTTCAGATTCATTATTCACAATTCTCTATACATATATTATCTAATAAATGTTCTTGGCACTTAAGCAGTGCCATGTTGATGAGCCTATGTTTGGTCTTTGTCACTTCAAATAAATAACATATTCCTTTCGTGTTTTAGCAAATCAATATTCTTAGCAATTACTCACTTGTAGAGTTGATCACACGGGCCGAAGACAGATTAACCAACCTGTTCTGTTGCAGCAATTTCGGTAATATCTGCTCACTGAGGCACTATCGTAAAAACAATAATTTAAATGACTCTTTAGGGGCCTTAGGAAGTACAAATTTGTAAGAGGAAACAGCAAAGGAGGAAGGAAAAAGTCTAGAGAATTGGGATAAGATCTGATACGTGGCATTCATTATGCAAAAAAAAAAAAAATTGCGAACAAGCGACACAAGATGCAAAACAACCATAGGGGCAGTTAAATGGTAGCTCTAGGCCTTTCATGTTATAATCAACACATCGTCAGGAGCTTGCAATGTTGCAGAAATGAGTAGGTCCCATCAGATTCGTTCGGTGGAACGTTCTTGCCAAGAATGAGGTAGGGAAGCAGGATCTATGTGCCCCAGGCTTGCCACCATAGATCCGTTTTCTTAATTCTCATGGAAAATTCATAAGACAAATGCCAGATACATCTATATTCAGAGTGTAGAGTTTTTTTATATCGTCCTGAACTCTGACCGAATTTTTTATAACTGTCATATTACTAATGGTTCAGTTCGATAGGTAATCACTCATCAGTGTTTGTGGACTGACTGTCTTCTATTCCTATAATAATTAATCTTGCTGGCACCTGGCACTGCTATGCCAGGGGCACTGATTCTCTACCTCATTCTTGATAAAAAAAAAGTTCTACTAAACGAATCTGCTGGGACCTCCTGCTCATTTCTGCAACAATGCAAACTCCTGCTGATGTGTTGATAGCAACACGAAAGTGGTTGTTTCGTGTATACACACCCACACACACACACACACACACACACACACACACACACACACACACACACACACACACACATATATATATATATATATATATATATATATATATATATATATATATATATATATATATATATATATATATATATATATATCATTTACCAAACTGCATTAATAAATACACAGGCCTGCATGTCAAGCTATTTTAACGCATAGCTCCTTTAGCCACACCTGTTAAATTGTGAGAGGCCGTAACCACACCTGAACTCAGCATCACCAAGTTTATATTACTGGTCGTTTTATATTTACTGTTACTTTATTAATATTATTATTATTATTATTACTCTTACGTATAAAGTATCATTCAGAGGATCACCTCCTATCAAGCTTTCATGGCAAACAGCACCATAGATGGTATACCAACACACAGTATACCACAAACAGCAACATAGTTGGTATACCAACACACAGTATACTACAAACAGCACCATAGATGGGTATACCAACACACAGTATACCACAAACAGCACCATAGATGGTATACCAACACACAGTATACCACAAACAGCAACATAGATGGTATACCAACACACAGTATACCACAAACAGCACCATAGATGGTATACCAACACACAGTATACTACAAACAGCACCATAGATGGGTATACCACCACACAGTATACCACAAACAGCACCATAGAAGGGTATACCAACACACAGTATACCACAAAGAGCACCAAAGATAGGTATACCAACACACAGTATACCACAAACAGCACCATAGATGGGTATACCAACACACAGTATACCACAAACAGCACCATAGATGGTATACCAACACACAGTATACCACAAACAGCACCATAGATGGGTATACCAACACACAGTATATCACAAACAGCACCATAGATGGTATACCAACACACAGTATACCACAAACAGAACCATAGATGGGTATACCAACACACAGTATACCACAAACAGCGCCATAGATGGGTATACCAACACACAGTATACCACAAACAGCACCAAAGATAGGTATACCAACACACAGTATACCACAAACAGCACCATAGATGGGTATACCAACACACAGTATACCACAAACAGCACCATAGATGGGTATACCAACACACAGTATACCACAAACAGCACCATAGATGGGTATACCAACACACAGTATACCACAAACAGCACCATAGATGGGTATACCAACACACTGTATACCACAAACAGCACCATAGATGGGTATACCAACACATAGTATACCACAAACAGCACCATAGATGGGTATACCACTGCACAGTATACCACAAACAGCACTATAGATGGGTATACCAACACAGTATACCATAAACTGCACTATAGGTGGGTATACCAACACACAGTATACCACAAACAGCACAATAGATGGGTATACCAACACAGTAAACCATAACCAGCACTATAGATGGGTATACCAACACACAGTATACCACAAACAGCACCATAGATGGGTATATCAGCACACAGTATACCATAAACAGCACTATAGGTGGGTATACCAACACACAGCATACCAAAAACAGCACCATTTATTATTAACAGTATTTACAAGGTAGACAGATAATATTAAACTAGTGTGACATGTCACTTCACATAGCACAAATCCCAAAAGCTAAAGCCTCGCATTGGAATCACAATAAAATGACAACCTGAGGTTTCCTGGGTCCCATACCATATTTCTGTTCTCCAAAACAGTATTACTTGTTCGCAGGCTCTTTCAGCTGCCTTCCTAGTGTCTTGACAGCATCCTCTGACAACTCCCCGGAACATTCCAACAATGGCCAGAACACCTCTTACCTCCTGAGCATCCCAGGAGAGTCACAAACCCACAATCCAACAGAAATTAAAAGAGCATCTCTATTGTTTTTCTTTTCTTTTAAATGTTATGTAACAATTATTTCACAAAATAATAATAATAATATACAAAATGTGTTATTTTACACAACACAATTTTTAAGCCTGGATGTCTAGTAATGACCAGAAAAATTTAGTAAGAGAGAGAGAAGGAAAGGCATAGTGTGAGATAGGTAACAACAGCCAAATTTAGCACTGAGTTCCCATAGAGTAATGGTAAAGTTATCGAGAGGGAGGGTGTCGCTCATCTGATTAATTAAATTTACATACCTATACAATATGTTGAATGTATGTATGTATATATATATATATATATATATATATATATATATATATATATATATATATATATATATATATATATATATATATATATATATATATATATATATATATATATATATATATATATATATATATAATTGAGATAACTGAGCACAATTCCTGGGTTAGGTACTGTCCAACATATAGGAAGAAAAACCATGCAATGTACTGGCATAGCGTTAATGTTATTTACAAGATGAAGATTCATTCCAACGAGAATCAATTGAAGAGACATTATTGAAGGGAAACTGAGCATTCACATTTTCAAATAAGATTTTATACCAGATGTGACTATAAATATTCATGGAAACCTCATCCGTTAACCGAGTTTAATTAGGTATGAATTCACACGACAACAGACCAGACACTCTCACAGCAACACGTCCTAAAACATTGTGATGACTACTATGTGAAGCGCAAGACCAGCCTAGCATGGCAGAGCAGGACTACCATATATAAATATATATATATATATATATATATATATATATATATATATATATATATATATATATATATATATATATATATATATATATATATATATATAAATCATTAACACGTCATATTGCAGCTGTAGACCATTAATGATTTATATGCAGTTCGGGAATATCATTAAAATTCATACTGAATACATTGTCTACATTTTATGGTTAGATTCAACAACCAATATTGGGATTCCAGGAAGCTAGATTCAGAAGAATTCATACTACGGTAAAGTATTGATATACTGTCCATGAGTCCAAATGAGAAATAATTATCCTGACTAATTCTGGTTATAAATATGTCGCTCACCAGGTTTATTTTTTTTTTTTACTGACGACGTTAGTTTGCCTAATTAACACAATAACTGGTCAGATATATCAAGAATTTATTGAATCAGTGATAATTACTTATTTATTAAGCATCAGTGAAGGTGAACCTTGAAGTGCTTCACTGATATTTTTCTTTTTCTTTCATCCTCTTAACTTTCAATTTCATTTCGGTTTTAACTCGAATTAAATAGGAACAACTGGCCTCAGTAAGGTCAATCTAACCTACATTATTGAACCCATTCCCAGCATCCTGGAATAATAATAGTAATAATAATAATAATAATAATAATAATAATAACAATAATAATAACAATATTAATAATAATAATAATAATAATAATAATAATAATTATAATAATAATAATAATAATAATAATAATCTTTATTTCAACAACTACATGACACAACTTATACAGACCACAACTGACATCAGTGACATACTATATAGAAATTATTGGTATTACAATCAAGGGAAAGCGCTAAACCAGTAGGATTATACAGCGCCTGTGGGGGGGATGCGGAAGGTATTTAGGCTTAATTCAGGGAACTAGAGCACAGATCCAATTCATTAGATCAAGAGCCCCTCACCAGCGTCAAGGAACCTTCCATGAGAGGTACTATATAGAAAGCCTCTCGTTATGCTGAGTGTTCCTGGCAACTGAGGTTAATTTTGTCCGCAGAATGCAACACACAACGGTCGACTAACAAACAGGTACCTACTTGCTGTTAAGTGAACAGGGACAGCAGGTATCTCAAGGAAACACGCCCAATATTTCCACCCGTACCGGGAATCGAACGACGGACCTCACTGTATAAGATAAGTGTACCACCAACCGAGCTACGGGATAACTTCCATAACCTAACCTGTAAACGTTCAAAAAAGTTACCTATTAATTCAATGGGGCGGAGTGAAATTGATGTATGTACAAGTAGACAATAATTTTATTTGTAAAATGATGTGAAAGTTTGATTCTCATATAATAATCACGATAAAAAATATATATGTCAGCCTCTGGTGAACGGCTTCAGTATCTTATGACTTCAATATCTTATGGCTTCAGTATCTTATGGCTTCAGCATCTTATGGCTTCAGTATCTTATGACTTCAATATCTTATGGCTTCAGTATCTTATGGCTTCAGCATCTTATGGCTTCAGTATCTTATGGCTTCAGTATCTTATGGCTTCAGTATCTTATGGCTTCAGTATCTTATGGCTTCAGCATCTTATGGCTTCAGTATCTTATGGCTTCAGTATCTTATGGCTTCAGTATCTTATGGCTTCAGCATCTTATGGCTTCAGTATCTTATGGCTTCAGTATCTTATGGCTTCAATATCTTATGGCTTCAGTATCTTATGGCTTCAGTATCTTATGGCTTCAGTATCTTATGGCTTCAGTATCTTATGGCTTCAATATCTTATGGCTTCAGTATCTTATGGCTTCAGTATCTTATGGCTTCAGTATCTTATAGCTTCAATATCTTATGGCTTCAGTATCTTATGGCTTCAGTATCTTATAGCTTCAATATCTTATGGCTTCAGTATCTTATGGCTTCAGTATCTTATGGCTTCAGTATCTCATGGCTTCAGTATCTTATAGCTTCAATATCTTATGGCTTCAGTATCTTATGGCTTCAGTATCTTATGGCTTCAGTATCTTATGGCTTCAGTATCTTATAGCTTCAGTATCTTATGGCTTAAGTATCTTATGGCTTCAGTATCTTATATTTTCAGAATCTTATGGCTTCAGAATCTTATAGCTTCAGTATCTTATGGTTTCAGTATCTTATAACTTCAGTATCTTATGGCTTCAGTATTTATGGCTTCAGTATCTTATGGCTTAGGTATCTTATGGCTTTAGTATCTTATGACTTCAGTATTTTATGGCTTCAGTATCTTATAGCTTCAGTATCTTATGGCTTCAGTATCTTAAGGCTTCAGTATCTTATGGCTTCTGAATTTTATCGCTTCAGTATCTTATGGCTTCAGTATCTTATGACTTCAGTATCTTTTGGCTTCAGTATCTTATAGCTTCAGTGTCTTATGGCTTCAGAAACTTATAGCTTCAGTATCTTATGACTTCAGTATCTTACAGCTTCAGTATCTTATGGCTTCGCTATCTTATGGCTTCAGTATATTATGGCTTCAGTATCTTATAGCTTCTGTATCTTGAAGCTCCAGTATCTTATGGCTTCAGTATCTTATTGCTTCAGTATCTCATGGCTTCAGAATTTTATAGCTTCAGTGTCTTATGGCTTCAGTATCTTATAGCTTCAGTATCTCATGGCTTCATTATCTTATAGCTTCAGTGTCTTATGGCTTCAGTATCATATAGCTTTAGTATCTTATGGCTTCAGAATCTTATAGCTTCAGTATATTATTGCTTCAGTATCGTATAGCTTCAGTATCTTATAGCTTCAGTATCTTATGGCTTCTGTATCTTATGGCTTCAGTATTTTATGGCTTGCACTCTGAAGGAGGGGTGTTAATGTTGCAGTTTAAAAACTGTAGTGTAAAGCATCCTTCTGGCAAGACAGTGATGGAGTGAATGATTGTGAGAGTTTTTCTTTTTCGGGCCACCCTGCCTTGGTGGGAATCGGCCAGTGTGATAATAAAAAAAAAATCTCACGGCTTCAGTATCTTATAGCTTCAGTATCTTAAGGCTTCTGTATTTTATAGCTTCAGTATCTTATGGATTCAGTATCTTATAGCTTCAGTATCTTATGACTTCAGTATCTTATAGCTTCAGTATCTTATGGCTTCAGTGTCTTATAGATTCAGTATCTTACGGCTTCAGCATCTTATGGCTTCAGTATCTTATAGCTTCAGTATCTTATAGCTTCAGCATCTTATGACTTCAGTAACTTATAGCTTCAGTATCTTATTGCTTCAGTATCTTATAGCTTCAGTATCTTATAGCTTCAGTATCTTATGGCTTCTGTATCTTATGGCTTCAGTATTTTATGGCTTCAGTATTTTATGGCTTCAGTATCTTGTGGCTTCAGTATATTATGGCTTCAGTATCATACGGCTTCAGCATCTTATGGCTTCAGTATCTTATGGCTTCAGTATCTTATGGCTTCAGTATATTATGGCTTCAGTATCTTATGGCTTCAGTATCTTATAACTTCAGCATCTTACGCATTAATATCTTCTGGCTTAAGTATCTTATGGCTTCAGTATCTTATGGCTTCAGTATCTTATGGCTTCAGTATCTTATGGCTTCAGTATCTTTTGGCTTCAGTATCTTATAGCTTCAGTGTCTTATGGCTTCAGAAACTTATAGCTTCAGTATCTTAAAGCTTCAGTATCTTATGGCTTCGGTATCTTATGGCTTCAGTATCTTATGGCTTCAGTATCTTATGGCTTCTGTATCTTATGGTTTCAGTATCTTATGATTTCAGTATCTTATGGCTTCAGTATCTAATAGCTTCAGTATCTTATGGCTTCAGTATCTAATAGCTTCAGTATCTTATGGCTTCAGTTTCTTATAGCTTCAGTTTCTTAAGCCTTCAGTATCTTAAAGCTTCAGTATCTTATGGCTTCAATATCTTATAGCTTCTTTATCTTATGGCTTCATGATTTTAAGGCTTCAGTATCTTATGGCTTCAGTGACTTATGGTTTCAGTATCTTATAGCTTCAGTATCTTATGGCTTCAGTATCTTATAGCTTCAGTATCTTATGGCTTCAGTATCTTAAAGCTTCAGTATCTTATGGCTTCAGTATCTTATAGCTTCAGTATCTTGTGGCTTCAGTATCTTATACCTTCAGTATCTTATGGCTTCAGTATCTTATGGTTTCAGTATTTTATAGCTTCAGTATCTTATGGCTTCAGTATCATATAGCTTCAGTATCTTATTGCTTAAGTGTCTCATAGCTTCAGTATCTTATGGCTTCATTATTTTAGAGCTTCAGTATCTCATGGCTTCAGCATCTTGTAGCTTCAGTATCTTATGGATTCAGTGTCTTACAACTTCAGTATCTTATGGCTTCAGTATCTTATAGCTTTAGTATCTTATGGCTTCAGTATCTTATAGCTTCAGTATCTTATGGTTTCAGTATCTCATAGCTTCAGTATCTTATGGTTTCAGTATCTTATAGCTTCAGTATCTTATGGCTTCAGTATCTTATAGCTTCAGTATCTTATGGCTTCAGTATCTTATAGCTTCAGTATCTTATGGCTTCAGTATCTTATAGCTTTAGTATCTTATGGCTTCAGTATCTTATAGCTTCAGTATCTTATGGCTTCAGTATGTTATAGCTTCAGTATCTTATGGTTTCAGTATCTCATAGCTTCAGTATCTTATGGTTTCAGTATCTTATAGCTTCAGTGTCTTATGGCTTCAGTATCTTATAGCTTCAGTATCTTATGGCATCAGTATCTTATATCTTCAGTATCTTATGGCTTCAGTATCTTATGGTTTCAGTATTTTATAGCTTCAGTATCTTATGGCTTCAGTATCTTATAGCTTCAGTATCTTATGGCTTCAGTATCTTATAGCTTCAGTATCTTATGGCTTCAGTATCTTATATCTTCAGTATCACATAGCTTCAGTATCTTATGGCTTTAGTGTCTCATAGCTTCAGTATCTTATGGCTTCATTATTTTAGAGCTTCAGTATCTCATGGCTTCAGTATCTTATAGCTTCAGTATCTTATGGCTTCAGTATCTTATGGCTTCAGTGTCTTACAACTTCAGTATCTTATGGCTTCAGTATCTTATAGCTTCAGTATCTTATGGCTTCAGTATCTTATGGCTTCAGTATCTTATGGCTTCAGTATCTCATAGCTTCAGTATCTTATGGTTTCAGTATCTTATAGCTTCAGTATCTTATGGCTTCAGTATCTTATAGCTTCAGTATTTTATGGCTTCAGTATCTTATGGTTTCATAATCTTATAGCTTCAGTATCTTATGACTTCAGTATCTTATAGATTCAGTATCTTACGGCTTCAGTATCTTATGGCTTCAGTATCTTTTAGCTTCAGTATCTTATAGCTTCAGCATCTTATTACTTCAGTAGCTTATAACTTCAGTATCTTATAGCTTCAGCATCTTATTACTTCAGTAACTTATAGCTTCAGTATCTTATTGCTTCAGTATCTTATAGCTTCAGTATCTTATGGCTTCAGTATTTTATAGCTTCAGTATCTCATGGCTTCAGTATTTTATAGCTTCAGTATCTTATGGCTTCAGTATCTTATAGCTCCAGTATCTTATGACTTTAGTATCTTATGGCTTCAGTATCTTATAGATTCAGTATCTTATGGCTTCAGCCTCTTATATTTTCAGTATCTTATGGCTTCATTATCTTATAGCTTCAGTATCTCATGGCTTCAGTATCTTATACCTTCAGTATCTTATGGCTTCAGTATCTTATAGGTTCAGTATCTTATGGCTTCAGCCTCTTAGATTTTCAGTATCTTATGGCTTCAGTATCTTATAACTTCATTATCTTATGGTTTCAGTATCTTATAGCTTCAGCATCTTATGGCTCCAGTATCTTACGGCTTCAGTATCTTATGACTTCAGTATCTTATAGCTTTAGTGTCTTATGGCTTCATTATCTTATAGCTTCAGTATCTCATGGCTTCAGTATCTTATAGCTTCAGTATCTTATGGCTTCAATATCTTATAGCTTCAGTATCTTATGGCTTCAGCCTCTTAGATTTTCAGTATCTTATGGCTTCAGTATCTTATAGCTTCAGTATCTTATAGCTTCAGCATCTTATAGCTTCAGTATCTTATAACTCCAATATCTTATAGCTTCAGTATCTTATGGCTCCAGTATGTTTTGGCCAGGATATTACTATACAGTTTAGAATGTGTGGATAAATTTGTTAATGCAAAAAATATTTTCTTGTAATTGTAGGTCTCTTAGGAGAGTTATGAAGTTAATACGGATGCAAGAAATTTATAAAAAATATCGAAAACTCTTGTTGTAAATAGTAATTTAAATTAACTTAGTTAAATGAACCCTTTAATTCTGGACGGCGTATTTCAGAGCCTTGTGTCTGTTAGGCTCAGTTTACTCTAGTTTTGGTTTATAACTTCAGAATGCATTATCGAAGCAGCTTCATATTTCGAACCTCGGTCAACTACTACTTAGTGAAGGTTCATACAACGAACCACATGTACTGCTGTTCTCTGCTGACCTTTATGTACATCTTTCCCAAAACTGATTTCCACGAGAGTTCTGTAAAGATCCTCTTCTGATCGGCTTCACAATTTCGGGTATCACCAACTGTCACATGTCACAGACATGAAGGTGGTGCAGGTGGTGATAGTGATGAAGATAATGGTGATAGTGGTGGTGAGGTGGAGATAGTGGTGGTGTGGTGGAGATTCTGGTGGTGTGTGGGGATGGTGGTGGTGTGGTGGAGATGTTGGTGGTGTGGTGGATATGGTGGTGGTGTGGTGGAGATGGTGGTGGTGTGGTGGAGATTCTGGTGGTGTGGTGGAGATGGTGGTGGTGTGGTGGAGATGGTGGTGGTGTGGTGGAGATGGTGGTGGTGTGGTGGAGATGGTGGTGGTGTGGTGGAGATGGTGGTGGTGTGGTGGAGATGGTGGTGGTGTGGTGTAGATGGTGGTGGTGTGGTGGAGATAGTGGTGGTGTGGTGGAGATGTTGGTGGTGTGGTGGAGATGGTGGTGGTGTGGTGGAGATGGTGGTGGTGTGGTGGAGATGGTGGTGGTGTGGTGGAGATAGTGGTGGTGTGGTGGAGATGGTGGTGGTGTGGTGGAGATGGTGGTGGTGTGATGGAGATGGTAGTGGTGTGGTGTAGATGGTGGTGGTGTGGTGGAGATGGTGGTGGTGTGTTGGAGATGTTGGTGGTGTGGTGGAGATAGTGGTGGTGTGGTGGAGATGGTGGTGGTGTGGTGGAGATAGTGGTGGTGTGGTGGAGATGTTGGTGGTGTGGTGGAGATAGTGGTGGTGTGGTGGAGATGGTGGTGGTGTGGTGGAGATGGTGGTGGTGTGGTGGAGATGGTGGTGGTGTGGTGGAGATGGTGGTGGTGTGGTGGAGATGGTGGTGGTGGGGTGGAGATGGTGGTGGTGTGGTGGAGATAGTGGTGGTGTGGTGGAGATGTTGGTGGTGTGGTGGAGATGGTGGTGGTGTGGTGGAGATGGTGGTGGTGTGGTGTAGATAGTGGTGGTGTGGTGTAGATTATGGTGGTGTGGTGGAGATAGTGGTGGTGTGGTGGAGATGGTGTAGATGGTGGTGGTGTTGGTGGTGATGGTGGTGGTGTGGTGTAGATAGTGGTGGTGTGGTGGAGATAGTGGTGGTGTGGTGGAGATGTTGGTGGTGTCGTGGAGATGGTGGTGGTGTGGTGGAGATGGTGGTGGTGTGGTGTAGATGGTGGTGGTGTGGTGGAGATGTTGGTGCTGTGGTGGAGAGTGGTGGTGTGGTATGGTGGTGGTGTGGTGGAGATGGTGGTGTGGTGGAGATGGTGGTGGTGTGGTGGTGGTGCGGTGGAGATGGTGGTGGTGTGGTGGAGATGGTGGTGGTGTGGTGGAGATGGTGGTGGTGTGGTGGAGATGGTGGTGGTGTGGTGGAGATAGTGGTGGTGTGGTGGAGATGGTGGTGGTGTGGTGGAGATGGTGGTGGTGTGGTGGAGATGGTGGTGGTGTGGTGGAGATGGTGGTGGTGTGGTGGAGATGGTGGTGGTGTGGTGGAGATGGTGGTGGTGTGGTGGAGATGGTGGTGGTGTGGTGGAGATGGTGGTGGTGTGGTGGAGATGGTGGTGGTGTGGTGGAGATGGTGGTGGTGTGGTGGAGATGGTGGTGGTGTGGTGGAGATGGTGGTGGTGTGGTGGAGATGGTGGTGGTGTGGTGGAGATGGTGGTGGTGTGGTGGAGATGGTGGTGGTGTGGTGGAGATGGTGGTGGTGTGGTGGAGATGGTGGTGGTGTGGTGAGATGGTGGTGGTGTGGTGGAGATGGTGGTGGTGTGGTGGAGATGGTGGTGGTGTGGTGGAGATGGTGGTGGTGTGGTGGAGATGGTGGTGGTGTGGTGGAGATGGTGGTGGTGTGGTGGAGATGGTGGTGTGGTGAGATGTGGTGGAGATGGTGTGGTGGTGTGGTGGAGATGGTGGTGGTGTGGTGGAGATGGTGGTGGTGTGGTGGAGATGGTGAGTGGTGTGGTGGAGATGGTGGTGGTGTGGTGGAGATGGTGGTGGTGTGGTGGAGATGGTGGTGGTGTGGTGGAGATGGTGGTGGTGTGGTGGAGATGGTGGTGGTGTGGTGGAGATGGTGGTGGTGTGGTGGAGATGGTGGTGGTGTGGTGGAGATAATGGTGGTGTGGTGGAGATAATGGTGGTGTGGTGGAGATGGTGGTGGTGTGGTGGAGATGGTGGTGGTGTGGTGGAGATGGTGGTGGTGTGGTGGAGATGGTGGTGGTGTGGTGGAGATGGTGGTGGTGTGGTGGAGATGGTGGTGGTGTGGTGGAGATGGTGGTGGTGTGGTGGAGATGGTGGTGGTGTGGTGAGATGGTGGTGGTGTGGTGGAGAGATGGTGGTGGTGTGGTGGAGATGGTGGTGGTGTGGTGGAGATGGTGGTGGTGTGGTGGAGATGGTGGTGGTGTGGTGGAGATGGTGGTGGTGTGGTGGAGATGGTGGTGGTGTGGTGGAGATGGTGGTGGTGTGGTGGAGAGATGGTGGTGGTGTGGTGGAGATGGTGGTGGTGTGGTGGAGATGGTGGTGGTGTGGTGGAGATAGTGGTGGTGTGGTGGAGATGGTGGTGGTGTGGTGGAGATGGTGGTGGTGTGGTGGAGATGGTGGTGGTGTGGTGGAGATGGTGGTGGTGTGGTGGTGATGGTGGTGGTGTGGTGGAGATGGTGGTGGTGTGGTGGAGATGGTGGTGGTGTGGTGGAGATGGTGGTGGTGGTGTGGTGGAGATGGTGGTGGTGTGGTGGAGATGGTGGTGGTGTGGTGGAGATGGTGGTGGTGTGGTGGAGATGGTGGTGGTGTGGTGGAGATGGTGGTGGTGTGGTGGAGATGGTGGTGGTGTGGTGGAGATGGTGGTGGTGTGGTGGAGATGGTGGTGGTGTGGTGGAGATGGTGGTGGTGTGGTGGAGATGGTGGTGGTGTGGTGAGATGGTGGTGGTGTGGTGGAGATGGTGGTGGTGTGGTGGTAATAGTGGTGGTGGTAGTAGTGGTGGTGGTGTGGTGGAGATGGTTTTGGTGTGGTGGAGATGGTGGTGGTGTGGTGGAGATGGTGGTGGTGTGGTGGAGATGGTGGTGGTGTGGTGGAGATGGTGGTGGTGTGGTGGAGATGGTGGTGGTGTGGTGGAGATGGTGGTGGTGTGGTGGAGATGGTGGTGGTGTGGTGGAGATGGTGGTGGTGTGGTGGAGATGGTGGTGGTGTGGTGGAGATGGTGGTGGTGTGGTGGAGATGGTGGTGGTGTGGTGGAGATGGTGGTGGTGTGGTGGAGATGGTGGTGGTGTGGTGGAGATGGTGGTGGTGTGGTGGAGATGGTGGTGGTGTGGTGGAGATGGTGGTGGTGTGGTGGAGATGGTGGTGGTGTGGTGGAGATGGTGGTGGTGTGATGGTGGTGGTGTGATGGAGATGGTGGTGGTGTGTTGGAGATGGTGGTGGTGTGGTGGAGATGGTGGTGGTGTGGTGGAGATGGTGATAGTGAAAGTCATACCATTTACATTAGTATATTTAACATTAGTATATTAACATATCTGTACATTTCGAATTTAAATTCAAAATACACAAAAAAACTAACAAATAATTGCTCCTAGGTGCAATATTTTCTTCACTTAATGACCATTAAACTTTCTGTCTTCTCATTAGCGTTTTAGACAACATAGATGGAAAAACTATTATTGAAGATTCATGCAATTAGCAATTGATCTAAAATGTGCAAAAAAATTCAATAACAAATCTTATAAAATTGCCAGAAATATATTTTACAATTCGAAAAAGGACAAAGTAATATTTTTAATCAATAATATGTTGGTTTTCCGTTACCATGGAAACCATGATATACTTTCTCTACCCAAGAAATTTAAAATCAAAATTGTTTTTAAAAACCTTGATACAGTTAAAATACTTTGAATAAGAATTCCCACATGCAACATCTGGGTGTCTTTATTGTAGACGTTTCGTCAACCAGTGGCTTTATCAGTACAATAAAGGGACATAATGTGAAGAATTATATACAAAAGATGAGGTAATCAGTCCCTCAGTCCTGGAGTTGGTAAACAGCACCGTAGTCTTAATTCTTCTATTCTATAATTTTTTTACAATTCCTTGATAATGTGAGAATCACGAAAGCGCTTGGACATTCACTACTTTTTCAGTGGTTGTTTTTCATATTACGATATCACCTGTTTAATGTGTGTGTGTGTGTGTGTATGTGTGTGTGTATGTGTGTGTGTGTGTGTGTGTGTGTGTGTATGTGGGTGTGTGTGTGTGTGTGTGTGTGTGTGTGTGTGTGTATGTGTGTGTGTGTGTGTGTGTGTGTATGTGTGTGTGTGTGTGTGTGTGTGTGTGTGTGTGTGTGTGTGTGTGTGTGTGTGTGTGTGTGTGTGTGTGTGTGTGTGTGTGTGTGTGTGTGTGTATGTGTGTACTCACCTAATTGTACTCACCTAATTGTGGTTGCAGGGGTCGAGACTCAGCTCCTGGCCCCGCCTCTTCACTGATCGCTACTGGATCCTCTCTCTCTCTGCTTCCTGAGCTTTGTCATACCTCTTCTTAAAACTATGTATGGTTCCTGCCTCCACTACTTCACTTGCTAGGCTATTCCACTTGCTGACAACTCTATGACTGAAGAAATACTTCCTAACGTCCCTGTGACTCGTCTGAGTCTTCAGCTTCCAGTTGTGACCCCTTGTCCCTGTGTCCCCTCTCTGGAACATCCTATCTCTGTCCACCTTGTCTATTCCCCGCAGTATCTTGTATGTCGTTATCATGTCTCCCCTGACCCTTCTGTCCTCCAGTGTCGTCAGTCCGATTTCCCTTAACCTTTCCTCGTACGACATTCCCTTGAGCTCTGGGACTAGCCTTGTTGCAAACCTTTGTACTTTCTCTAACTTCTTGACGTGCTTGACCAGGTGTGGGTTCCAGACTGGTGCTGCATACTCCAGTATGGGCCTAACATACACAGTGTACAGTGTCTTGAACGATTCCTTATTGAGGTATCGGAACGCTATTCTCAGGTTTGCCAGGCGCCCATATGCTGCAGCGGTTATTTGGTTGATGTGTGCCTCCGGTGATGTACTCGGTGTTATGGTCACCCCAAGGTCTTTCTCCCTGAGTGAGGTCTGTAGTCTTTGTCCACCTAGCCTATATTCTGTCTGCGGTCTTCTTTGCCCCTCCCCAATCTTCATGACTTTGCATTTGGCTGGATTGAATTCGAGGAGCCAGTTACTGGACCACATGTCCAGCCTCTCCAGGTCTCTTTGCAGTCCTGCCTCATCCTCGTCCGATTTAATTCTTCTCATCAACTTCACGTCATCTGCGAACAGGGACACTTCAGAGTCTATTCCTTCCATCATGTCGTTCACATATATCAAAAATAGCACTGGTCCTAGAACTGACCCCTGTGGGACCCCGCTCGTAACAGGCGCCCACTGTGATACCTCTTCACGTACCATGACTCGTTGCTGCCTCCCTGTCAGGTATTCCCTTATCCATTGCAGTGCCCTTCCTTTTATGTGTGCCTGATCCTCCAGCTTCTGCACTAATCTCTTGTGGGGAACTGTGTCAAAGGCCTTCCTGCAGTCTAGGAAAACGCAATCTACCCAACCCTCTCTCTCGTGTCTTACTTCTGTTACCTTGTCATAAAACTCCAGGAGGTTTGTGATACAAGATTTGCCTTCCATGAACCCATGCTGGTTTTCATTTATAATCTTGTTCCTTTCCAGGTGTTCGACCACTCTCCTCCTGATAATCTTCTCCATGACTTTGCACACAATACATGTCAGAGACACAGGTCTGTAGTTTAGTGCCTCGTTTCTGTTTCCTTTCTTAAATATGGGGACTACATTAGCTGTCTTCCATTTCTCAGGTAGTTGCCCAGTTTCAAGGGATGTGTTGAAGATTGTGGTTAGAGGCACACACAGCATCTCTGCTCCTTCTCTAAGGACCCATGGGGAGATGTTGTCCGGTCCCATCGCCTTTGAGGTGTCAAGGTCACTTAAGAGCTTCTTCACCTCCTCCTCAGTTGTTCGTATGTCATCCAACACTTGTTGGTATATTCCCTCTTGATGTTCCCTTCTGTGCTGTCTTCCCACAGCCCTTCCTGTCTCTACTGTAAAAACTTCCTTAAATCTCCTGTTCAGCTCCTCACATACCTCCTGTGTCTGTGTGTGTATGTGTGTGTGTGTGTGTGTGTGTGTGTATGTGTGTGTGTGTGTGTGTTTGTGTGTGTGTGTGTGTGTGTGTGTGTGTGTGTGTGTGTGTGTGTGTGTGTGTGTATGTGTGTGTGTGTGTGTGTGTGTGCGTGTGTGTGTGTGTGTGTATATGTGTGTGTGTGTGTGTGTACTCACCTAGTTGTACTCACCTAGTTGAGGTTGCGGGGGTCGAGTCCGAGCTCCTGGCCCCGCCTCTTCACTGATCGCTACTAGGTCACTCTCCCTGAGCCGTGAGCTTTATCATACCTCTGCTTAAAGCTATGTATGGATCCTGCCTCCACTACATCGCTTCCCAAACTATTCCACTTACTGACTACTCTGTGGCTGAAGAAATACTTCCTAACATCCCTGTGATTCATCTGTGTCTTTAGCTTCCAACTGTGTCCCCTTGTTACTGTGTCCAATCTCTGGAACATCCTGTCTTTGTCCACCTTGTCAATTCCTCTCAGTATTTTGTATGTTGTTATCATGTCCCCCCTATCTCTCCTGTCCTCCAGTGTCGTCAGGTTGATTTCCCTTAACCTCTCCTCGTAGGACATACCTCTTAGCTCTGGGACTAGTCTTGTTGCAAACCTTTGCACTTTCTCTAGTTTCTTTACGTGCTTGGCTAGGTGTGGGTTCCAAACTGGTGCAGCATACTCCAATATGGGCCTAACGTATACGGTGTACAGGGTCCTGAACGATTCCTTATTAAGATGTCGGAATGCTGTTCTGAGGTTTGCTAGGCGCCCATATGCTGCAGCAGTTATTTGGTTGATGTGCGCTTCAGGAGATGTGCCTGGTGTTATACTCACCCCAAGATCTTTTTCCTTGAGTGAGGTTTGTAGTCTCTGACCCCCTAGACTGTACTCCGTCTGCGGCCTTCTTTGCCCTTCCCCAATCTTCATGACTTTGCAGTTGGTGGGATTGAACTCCAGGAGCCAATTGCTGGACCAGTTCTGCAGCCTGTCCAGATCCCTTTGTAGTTCTGCCTGGTCTTCGATCGAGTGTATTCTTCTCATCAACTTCACGTCATCTGCAAACAGGGACACCTCAGAGTCTATTCCTTCCGTCATGTCGTTCACAAATACCAGAAACAGCACTGGTCCTAGGACTGACCCCTGCGGGACCCCGCTGGTCACAGGTGCCCACTCTGACACCTCGCCACGTACCATGACTCGCTGCTGTCTTCCTGACAAGTATTCCCTGATCCATTGTAGTGCCTTCCCTGTTATCCCTGCTTGGTCCTCCAGTTTTTGCACCAATCTCTTGTGTGGAACTGTGTCAAACGCCTTCTTGCAGTCCAAGAAAATGCAATCCACCCACCCCTCTCTCTCTTGTCTTACTGCTGTCACCATGTCATAGAACTCCAGTAGGTTTGTGACACAGGATTTCCCGTCCCTGAAACCATGCTGGCTGCTGTTGATGAGATCATTCCTTTCTAGGTGTTCCACCACTCTTCTCCTGATAATCTTCTCCATGATTTTGCATACTATACATGTCAGTGACACTGGTCTGTAGTTTAATGCTTCATGTCTGTCTCCTTTTTTAAAGATTGGGACTACATTTGCTGTCTTCCATGCCTCAGGCAATCTCCCTGTTTCGATAGATGTATTGAATATTGTTGTTAGGGGTACACATAGCGCCTCTGCTCCCTCTCTCAATACCCATGTGTGTGTATATGTGTGTGTGTGTGTGTGCTCACCTTGTGTGTGTGTGTGTGTGTGTGTGTGTGTGTGTGTGTGTGTGTGTGTGTGTGTGTGTGTGTATGTGTGTGTGTGTATGTGTGTCTGTGTGTATGTGTGTGTGTGTGTGTGTGTGTGTGTGTGTGTGTGTGTGTGTGTGTGTGTGTGTGTGTGTGTGTGTGTGTGTGTGTGTGTGTGTGTGTGTGTGTGTGTGTATGTGTGTGTGTGTGTGTGTGTGTGTGTGTGTGTGTATGTGGGTGTGTGTGTATGTGTGTCTGTGTGTATGTGTGTGTATGTGTGTTTGTGTGTGTGTGTTTAAGTACGTGTACACACACATGCATTCATATGCACACACTCTTACGCACACGCATATTTGTATAAGCATACATCTGCTGACACATTCATACCACAAATTAAATTATGTTTATCCACAAATACACATATTCATACACGTGAACACAAATACTAACACTTTTGTATACGTAAGTGCACATACCCACAGAGAATCATACACACGAACATTCACACACATATACATGACTGAATATCTTGCTGCAGTGGAAATTTATACCCACTCTGTACTATTCCTTTTGCCTGCATTGAGGTAGAAGAGGCTGGGCAGCAACCGAAATGTATCTAATCTAGTTAAGGACCTGATATAAGTTTACACAGGCTATATGTGCTGAAAGGTGTAGTCTTTCAGTGTATTGTATACACTGAGAGTTTACAATAATACGTGTTTTAAGGATGACAGTAGTTTTGACTAGTGTAAACACATTACCTGTGTGTCTCTAGGATTTAAACCCAAAAAATATTCAGTATGTAAACTAGAGACATGATGAGTTAAATGATAATGTGATATTTCATTTATTTAATTTTGAAATGCAACAATCGTGAACAAGCGATGCAAGATACAGAACAACCATGCCTTTCGTGTTGCAATCAACACATCATTAGAATCTTGCAATGTTGCAGAAATGAGTAGGAAGTCATCGCAAGTTCGTTCAGGGGAATGTTTTTGCTGGAATGAGGAAGGGAGGCAAGAGAGGCTTAGTGACCCAGGGATAGCAGTGCCAGGTGCCACAATGATTGAGAATTAAAGCGTTAAAAGGCAGCCAGACCACAGACACTGATAACGTAATAATGTCCTGTCTAACCTAACATTAATAACATAACAGTTATCAAAAATTCGGTCGGATTTCGGCACAAAAGACAACGTTCTGGATAAAAATATATCTGGCAATTGTCTTAGGAACTTTGAAGAAAAATCTTTTACCTCTCTTTCTCTCTCTCTCCTTCTCTCTCTCTCTCTCTCTCTCTCTCTCTCTCTCTCTCTCTCTCTCTCTCTCTCTCTCTCTCTCTCTCTCTCTCTCTCTCTCTCTCTCTCTCTCTCTCTCTCTCTCTCTCTCTCTCTCTCTCTCTCTTTCTCTCTTTTTTTTTTTTTACACAGGGTTTGACAAGGTTAAGGATCCCTAGCTTTATTGACAAGCTATTTACAGGTTAAGGATTTCTAACTTTATTGGCAAGCTAAGAGCTGTTACCTACATCAGCTCATTTGAAAACATTTTTATTGTTATGAGCCATACAAGTAGGGAACAGGCTGAAGTTGGAGCCATCTGTGGGCCAGCATTTTCATTTGATCAACTGACTTTATCTCGTTGACATCATTATGCTGTACGAATGTGTTCCAGACTCTAGTCATCCTGGGTATATAGGATCTCAGATGGAGTGAAGTTCTGGAGAAGGGTACAGCCAGAGTTAAGTTGCTGCTTTCTGCCCGTCTTGTGGCATAAAAGCTTGTTTCACGCTGTCCTCGAAGTGGATCCAAGTGTGGTACTTTGACAATATTGGCCTTGTACATAACAGTAAGGCCACCCACATCCCTCCTATGTTGAAGGCTCTGCTGAAATGACAGATCTATCCAGGATGGGTCCAGGCGAGAGATGAGACGTCTTGCTCTGTTCTCTACTCTGTCAAGCAGTCGCAGATGAGAGGGGGGGCAGGCAAACCAAGAAAGTGGAGCATACTCAAGGTGCGAGCGTACTTGTGCCTCGTACAGAATCTTGCAACCCCTACTGTCAAGTAGATGCGAGATACGGCGAAGTGCTGTAAGCTTCCTGGCTGCCTTGTTTGCAAGATTTACAACATGGTTCTTCATGGTTAGTTTGGAGTTAAATTTCGCCCCAAGGATATCAACATCTTCTCCAGGTGCCAACACCCTCCCATTCATCCTTACTACTGCACCAGCATTACCATCATGGTGCCTAGAGACGATCATCATTTGCGTTTTCTCAGGCGCAAATGTTACTTGCCATCTATTTCCCCAAGCTGATATAGCTCTCAGCTGGTGATTGATGTAGCTTAGAGCAGCTGGCATTTCTTCTCTTGGATAGTGAATGTCAGTGTGCAGTCGTCTGCATATGCATGTGATTCTGGGATGAATTGAAGAAGGTCGTTGAAGTAGACATTCCATAACAATGGTCCCAGCACGCTTCCTTGTGGAACACTTGCCCCAATAGGATGTCTTGCTGATTCCGTTCCATTGAGAACTAAACTTAGAGATCTACCATGAAGGTAATCACTGAGGAGACATAGCGTAGAGCCTGCAATTCCCAGTGCTTGAAGTTTTGCTAAGAGGCCCTGGTGCCACACCTGGTCGAAAGCGCCAGCAATGTCCAGTGCTACCACACAGCTGACTTTGCATTCATCCAGTGACTGTTGCCACTTAGTGGAGAGGTTTAACAACAGATCAGCAGCAGAGTAACCTTTCCTGAAGCCATATTGACGAACACAAAGTAGTGAGTGATAGTCAAAAAACTCTGTCATTTGTCTTGAGATTATTGTCTCAAGGATCTTACCAGTGATTGACAGGAGTGACACTGGTCTGTAGTTGCTGATTTCTGCTCTGCTCTTCTTTTTGTGAACAGAGACTACATTTGCCTCTTTCCATAGAGAAGGCCATTTACACTGTACTAGGCAGTGCTGAAAGATGCGAGTTAGAGGTGCTGCTAGCTGGTCTGCACATCTCAGCAATCTTACTTGGGCTCAACTTGTCTGGGCCCACAGCCTTTTCTTGGTCAAGCGATTTAAGAAGGAAATGCACCTCCTCCTGCCTTATTGTCACCACTGACAGTTTTGACACAGTTCTTGCAGCTAGCCAAGGAGGGTCCCTTGCTGGATCAGGAACTTGCATTTTGGTAGCAAAGTGTTCAGCAAAGAGGTCCGCCTTCTCTTGACTACTAGTAGAGGTGGTCCCACCCTGT
>NC_091296.1:31319121-31356621 GCF_038502225.1 Cherax quadricarinatus
GTGAAGGTGGAGAGTGAAGGTGAGGATTGAAGGTGGAGAGTGAAGGTGAGTTGTGAAGGTGGAGAGTGAAGGTGAGGAGTGAAGGTGGAGAGTGAAGATGAGTAGTGAAGGTTGAGAGTGAAGGTGAGTAGTGAAGGTGGAGAGTGAAGGTGGAGAGTGAATGTGAGGAGTGAAGGTGAGGAGTGTAGAGCAGACTTGATCATTTTATGTGCAAAATATTGGAAACTTGGTATAATGAGCTTCAAGGTATCAACACAGGTGTGTGTCGTCCCTGCCACAGAGTTAACATTCTTACTGGAGTGTAGGGGCCATTATACCTCTTTTAATCTCGAAATGTTATATAGTATTACTTTACATTATTACACGAATGTAATAACATCTAGATGTATTTTGGTCACTGCGAGATCCGAGAAAGATATCCCCGTATTTATTAACCCCAGCCCAATGTGCCTCAAAACATGCGATTATAATAGTGTACGATATAAGTTGATAACGCTGTTAAATTTTAAGATTTCAAGAAATGAATTAAATGTGTGTGTGTGTGTGTGTGTGTGTGGGGTCAATAATAATCCACATGGAGACACAAACACAGAAGATTAATCGGTCTGTATATTTCAGTCCCCTTTCAGAGATCTTCCTCGCGGATACATTTGTGAGAGAACAAGAGTATATAGGGAAGGTTACGTGGAGGGGGGCGGTCAACTAGCGGGTGGGTGAGGTCCTGTAGTGAAGCAGTTTGGGTAAAAAGTTTATATGTGATTCCTGATCTGGTGCTGGCGTTCTGTTAGACTGGGCGCTGGAATGTACTTCTTGAAGGCGAATTTTGAAATGACGTCTCGTTTCCATTGTCCCTGTGAAATGCTGAAATTGGGAGTGATAGCTATATGAACAGATTCTATGATTTTGCGCTTGTAGCTGCAATGTGATTTATGTTTGATGGTGGCAGCTTCCCAATGAATATTGTGATTGTTGGTGATGACATGATGAAAATAGGTGAATTATCCAGTGCATAATGTTTTGCCTTCTGCATATTGTTTGTCCTGTCTGCCCTATGTATGCTTGGTTGCAGTCTTTACATGGTATCTGGTAAACTCCTGGTGTGTCTTGCGGTGCTTAATGTTTGTGTTTCTTGCTGTAATAGAAGGTGATTATGTTGGTCAAATGTTGAGACGATTGAATGTGTCTTGGTGGTAGGGCACCATGAGTTGAGATTTGCTGGATGGGGGTTGACTTTTTGTAAACTGAGGTTTGTAATAGCCGATATTTGCTTTCAATTCTCCTTGTTTTATAAACCAGTCAGGGTATTCTAATTTGAAGAATTGTGTTCTAAGTATGTCCTTTTCTTAGTTCAACTTTAAAGGACTCAGCCTCTAAGTTAAGATCTCAACCTCTCAGTTAATATCACAACCTCTCAGTTAAGATTCCAACCTCTCGGTTAAGATATTTGCATCTCAGTTAAGACCTCAGCATCTCAGTTAAGATCTTAGTATCTCAGTTATGATCTCAGCATCTCATTTAAGCTCTCAGCATCTCAGTTAAGAGCTCAGCATCTCATTTAAATAAATTTCACACATCAACTGAGTCAGAAACAAAAGGGTGCTGTTTCTCTTCAGCATGTTTCGCCTCATATATTTTTCAGCTCACGGGGAAGCGCTAAATCCTTAGGGACAGTATAGTGACTGGGAGGTAATCAGCACTGATGTAAGGGAATGGAGGGTAGCTCCAATTCCTTGGATCAAAAATCCTTCACTAGCATCAAGACACTTCCCCCCCCCTCCCGGGGGTCGATGAGACATTTACATGAGAACTATAGTAATAATGTGATGAGGTGGGAGCTACCTGGAGGATATCTGGGGCTACCTGGAGGCTACCTGAGGCTACCTGGAGGCTATATGGGGGCTACCTGGAAGCTGGAGTGTTCCAGGGACAACGTTCCTGTGGGTCGGTCTATGACCAGACCGCTGTAGTAATGATGTGATGGGAAATTATAGAAATAATTATGGTAATAGTAGTGTAAATAATGTGGAGGGGAACTAGTGTAAATAATGCGGAGGGGAACTAGTGTAAATAATGTGGAGGGGAACTAGTGTAAATAATGTGGAGGGGAACTAGTGTAAATAATGTGGAGGGGAACTAGTGTAAATAATGTGGAGGGGAACTAGTGTAAATAATGTGGAGGGGGAACTAGTGTAAATAATGTGGAGGGGAACTAGTGTAAATAATGTGGAGGGGGAACTAGTGTAAATAATATGGAGGGGAACTAGTGTAAATAATGTGGAGGGGAACTAGTGTAAATAATGTGGAGGGGAACTAGTGTAAATAATGTGGAGGGGGAACTAGTGTAAATAATATGGAGGGGAACTAGTGTAAATAATGTGGAGGGGAACTAGTGTAAATAATGTGGAGGGGAACTAGTGTAAATAATGTGGAGGGGAACTAGTGTAAATAATGTGGAGGGGGAACTATTGTAAATAATGTGGAGGGGAACTAGTGTAAATAATGTGGAGGGGGAACTAGTGTAAATAATGTGGAGGGGAACTAGTGTAAATAATGTGGAGGGGAACTAGAGTAAATAATGTGGAGGGGAACTAGTGTAAATAATGTGGAGGGGAACTAGTGTAAATAATGTGGAGGGGGAATTAGTGTAAATAATGTGGAGGGGAACTAGCGTAAATAATGTGGAGGGGAACTAGTGTAAATAATGTGGAGGGGAACTAGTGTAAATAATGTGGAGGGGAACTAGTGTAAATAATGTGGAGGGGGAACTAGTGTAAATAATATGGAGGGGAACTAGTGTAAATAATGTGGAGGGGAACTAGTGTAAATAATGTGGAGGGGAACTAGTGTAAATAATGTGGAGGGGAACTAGTGTAAATAATGTGGAGGGGAACTAGTGTAAATAATGTGGAGAGGAACTAGTGTAAATAATGTGGAGGGGAACTAGTGTAAATAATGTGGAGGGGAACTAGTGTAAATAATATGGAGGGGAACTAGTGTAAATAATGTGGAGGGGAACTAGTGTAAATAATATGGAGGGGAACTAGTGTAAATAATGTGGAGGGGGAACTAGTGTAAATAATGTGGAGGGGAAGTAGTGTAAATAATGTGGAGGGGAACTAGAGTAAATAATGTGGAGGGGAACTAGTGTAAATAATGTGGAGGGGAACTAGTGTAAATGATGTGGAGGGGAACTAGTGTTAATAATGTGGAGGGAAACTACAGTAAATAATGTAGAGGGGAACTAGTGTAAATAATGTGGAGGGGAACTAGTGTAAATAATGTGGAGGGGAACTAGTGTAAATAATGTGGAGGGGAACTAGAGTAAATAATGTGGAGGGGAACTAGTGTAAATAATGTGGAGGGGAACTAGTGTAAATAATGTGGAGGGGAATTAGTGTAAATAATGTGGCGGGGAACTAATGTAAATAATGTGGAGGGGAACTAGTGTAAATAATGTGGAGGGGAACTAGTGTAAATAATGTGGAGGGGAACTAGTGTAAATAATATGGAGGGGAACTAGTGTAAATAATGTGGAGGGGAACTAGTGTAAATAATATGGAGGGGAACTAGTGTAAATAATGTGGACGGGGAACTAGTGTAAATAATGTGGAGGGGAACTAGTGTAAATAATGTGGAGGGGAACTAGAGTAAATAATGTGGAGGGGAACTAGTGTAAATAATGTGGAGGGGAACTAGTGTAAATGATGTGGAGGGGAACTAGTGTAAATAATGTGGAGGGGAACTAGTGTAAATAATGTGGAGGGGAACTAGTGTAAATAATGTGGAGGGGAACTAGAGTAAATAATGTGGAGGGGAACTAGTGTAAATAATGTGGAGGGGAACTAGTGTAAATAATGTGGAGGGGAACTAGTGTAAATAATGTGGCGGGGAACTAATGTAAATAATGTGGAGGGGAACTAGTGTAAATAATGTGGAGGGGAACTAGTGTAAATAATGTGGAGGGGAACTAGTGTAAATAATATGGAGGGGAACTAGTGTAAATAATGTGGAGGGGAACTAGTGTAAATAATATGGAGGGGAACTAGTGTAAATAATGTGGACGGGGAACTAGTGTAAATAATGTGGAGGGGAACTAGTGTAAATAATGTGGAGGGGAACTAGAGTAAATAATGTGGAGGGGAACTAGTGTAAATAATGTGGAGGGGAACTAGTGTAAATAATGTGGAGGGGAACTAGTGTAAATAATGTGGAGGGAAACTAGAGTAAATAATGTGGAGGGGAACTAGTGTAAATAATGTGGAGGGGAACTAGTGTAAATAATATGGAGGGGAACTAGTGTAAATAATGTGGAGGGGGAACTAGTGTAAATAATGTGGAGGGGAACTAGTGTAAATAATGTGGAGGGGAACTAGTGTAAATAATGTGGAGGGGAACTAGTGTAAATAATATGGAGGGGAACTAGTGTAAATAATGTGGAGGGGAACTAGTGTAAATAATATGGAGGGGAACTAGTGTAAATAATGTGGAGGGGGCACTAGTGTAAATAATATGGAGGGGAACTAGTGTAAATAATGTGGAGGGGAACTAGAGTAAATAATGTGGAGGGGAACTAGTGTAAATAATGTGGAGGGGAACTAGTGTAAATGATGTGGAGGGGAACTAGTGTTAATAATGTGGAGGGAAACTACAGTAAATAATGTAGAGGGGAACTAGTGTAAATAATGTGGAGGGGAACTAGTGTAAATAATGTGGAGGGGAACTAGTGTAAATAATGTGGAGGGGAACTAGAGTAAATAATGTGGAGGGGAACTAGTGTAAATAATGTGGAGGGGAACTAGTGTAAATAATGTGGAGGGGAACTAGTGTAAATAATGTGGCGGGGAATTAATGTAAATATTGTGGAGGGGAACTAGTGTAAATAATGTGGAGGGGAACTAGTGTAAATAATGTGGAGGGGAACTAGTGTAAATAATGTGGAGGGGAACTAGTGTAAATAATGTGGAGGGGAACTAGTGTAAATAATATGGAGGGGAACTAGTGTAAATAATGTGGAGGGGGAACTAGTGTAAATAATGTGGAGGGGAACTAGTGTAAATAATGTGGAGGGGAACTAGAGTAAATAATGTGGAGGGGAACTAGTGTAAATAATGTGGAGGGGAACTAGTGTAAATAATGTGGAGGGGAACTAGTGTAAATAATGTGGAGGGGAACTAGTGTAAATAATGTGGAGGGGAACTAGTGTAAATAATGTGGAGGGAAACTAGAGTAAATAATGTGGAGGGGAACTAGTGTAAATAATGTGGAGGGGAACTAGTGTAAATAATATGGAGGGGAACTAGTGTAAATAATGTGGAGGGGGAACTAGTGTAAATAATGTGGAGGGGAACTAGTGTAAATAATGTGGAGGGGAACTAGTGTAAATAATGTGGAGGGGAACTAGTGTAAATAATGTGGAGGGGAACTAGTGTAAATAATGTGGAGGGGAACTAGTGTAAATAATGTGGAGGGGAACTAGTGTAAATAATGTGGAGGGGAACTAGTGTAAATAATGTGGAGGGGGAACTAGTGTAAATAATGTGGAGGGGAACTAGAGTAAATAATGTGGAGGGGAACTAGAGTAAATAATGTGGAGGGGAACTAGTGTAAATAATGTGGAGGGGAACTAGTGTAAATAATATGGAGGGGAACTAGTGTAAATAATGTGGAGGGGAACTAGTGTAAATAATATGGAGGGGAACTAGTGTAAATAATGTGGAGGGGAACTAGTGTAAATAATGTGGAGGGGAACTAGTGTAAATAATATGGAGGGGAACTAGTGTAAATAATGTGGAGGGGAACTAGTGTAAATAATATGGAGGGGAACTAGCGTAAATAATGTGGAGGGGAACAAGTGTAAATAATGTGGAGGGGAACTAGTGTAAATAATATGGAGGGGAACTAGTGTAAATAATGTGGAGGGGAACTAGTGTAAATAATATGGAGGGGAACTAGTGTAAATAATGTGGAGGGGAACTAGTGTAAATAATGTGGAGGGGAACTAGTGTAAATAATATGGAGGGGAACTAGTGTAAATAATGTGGAGGGGAACTAGAGTAAATAATGTGGAGGGTAACTAGCGTAAATAATGTGGAGGGGAACTAGTGTAAATAATGTGGAGGGGAACTAGTGTAAATAATATGGAGGGGAACTAGTGTAAATAATGTGGAGGGGAACTTGTGTAAATAATATGGAGGGGAACTAGTGTAAATAATGTGGAGGGGAATAGCGTAAATAATGTGGAGGGGAACTAGTGTAAATAATGTGTAGGGGAACTAGCGTAAATAATGTGGAGGGGAACTAGTGTAAATAATATGGAGGGTAACTAGTGTAAATAATGTGGAAGGGAACTAGCGTAAATAATGTGGGGGGGGGGGAACTAGTGTAAATAATGTGGAGGGGAACTAGTGTAAATAATGTGGAGGGGAACTAGTGTAAATAATATGGAGGGGAACTAGTGTAAATAATGTGGAGGGGAACTAGTGTAAATAATATGGAGGGGAACTAGTGTAAATAATGTGGAGGGGAACTAGTGTAAATAATGTGGAGGGGAACTAGTGTAAATAATGTGGAGGGGAACTAGTGTAAATAATATGGAGGGGAACTAGTGTAAATAATGTGGAGGCGAACTAGTGTAAATAATGTGGAGGGGAACTAGTGTAAATAATGTGGAGGGGAACTAGTGTAAATAATATGGAGGGGAACTAGTGTAAATAATATGGAGGGTAACTAGTGTAAATAATATGGAGGGGAACTAGTGTAAATAATGTGGAGGGGAACTAGTGTAAATAATATGGAGGGGAACTAGTGTAAATAATGTGGAGGGGAACTAGTGTAAATAATGTGGAGGAGAAATAGTGTAAATAATGTGGAGGGGAACTAGTGTAAATAATGTGGAGGGGAGCTAGTGTAAATAATGTGGAGGGGAGCTAGTGTAAATAATGTGGAGGGGAGCTACTGTAAATAATGTGAAGCTACAGTAAATAAGATGATCTTTAAAGAATAAAAGTCACAATACCGTGACTGGAACAATACACAAATAACTCGCACACTGGAGAAAGAAACGCAAATGTCGACGTTTCGGTCCGTCTTGAACCTATCACAAGTCATATAACGTGTCATACCGTGAATGTTCATGTGGTACTCATTCACCTGTGCTACGAGGCAGGCTTCAGGTAACACTGGTCAACAACCAAAATGCTTCCGAGACCAGAGTAGCAATTTCTAACTAATTTTAGGTCACTAATAATGAATATCTTGGTTCAAATTGTTTGTTAGTTCTACTTTTCAATATAGACCTACGTGTCACAACAGGTTCCACCAGGCTTGTGGCAGTGTGTTTCTTACTACACTCACAGTCTCACTGACCTTCATTATTGTTCCACAAGTCATAGAAGGTGGTTGTTTCTTACCACACTCACAGTCTCACTGACCTTCATTATTGTTCCACAAGTCATAGAAAGTGATTGTTTCTTACCACACTCACAGTCTCACTGACCTTCATTATTGTTCCATCAGTCATAGAAGGTGATTGTTTCTTACCACACTCACAGTCTCACTGACCTTCATTATTGTTCCATCAGTCATAGAAGGTGATTGTTTCTTACCACACTCACAGTCTCACTGACCTTCATTATTGTTCCATCAGTCATAGAAGGTGATTGTTTCTTACCACACTCACAGTCTGACTGACCTTCATTATTGTTCCATCAATCACAGAAGGTGGTTGTGCTGTGCAAGTTTATATTTTGAGGTGAAAGGTCAGTGATTTTCTTAGCCAAATACTTTTTAAACTTATAATTAATATTCACTGAGGAAGCTATTGATATGCATGTGAAGTATATTACATTAATTTTATTTTCCTACTGAATGATATAAATACTTCTGTTTAGCTGGCATGCTCTGTATTATAATGATAAATTAATGAACATATTTTCTGTTTATCTTCTAATTGTTTGTTGTTTTCTTCTCTCAGATGCCTCGTACTTGTGGGAATAGTGCAGACAACTTCTGCTGCATTTGTGGTGAGGTGACCTTTACACACAGAAGCGCCGTATAACTCGTATGGTTAGAAAGGCATATCACCTATATTTTGGATGCAAGATTGGCGACCAGGATAACAACTGGGCTCCACACATATGCTGCAACAGTTGTGCTACTAACCTTCCCCAATGGTTGAACAGGAAGAGGAAAGGAATACCTTTTGCTGTGCCAGTGACATGGAGGGAGCCAACAGACCATACCAACAATTGGTTCCTCCAATACAAAAGGGCTTGTCAAAGAAAAATAAGGGGTCCATTCAATATCCAAACAGGTATTCGCCCAGTTCCACATGGAAAAGGTCTACCTGTTCCTGATGCACCAACTTCTGTATCCTTCGAGTCAGATGAAGAAAGTGGTGAGGAGGAAGAAGAAAAGAATGACAATGATGGATTACAGAGTGACCGAAACTTTGATGAAGCACACTCCTCTAGGCCACATCTCATAACAAAAGCAGAACTCCATGACCTTGTCAGGGATCTGCAGCTACCCAGAAATAAGGCAGAGTTGCTAGGCTCTCGTCTTCAACGGTGGAATCTCCTAGCAGCTGATGTGAAGATTTCAAAATTTCGTGACTGTTAGCAGCGGTTGAACGATTTATTTGACATGGAAGGTGATTTAGTGGCCTGCAACAATATTAATAGTCTGATGGACGCACTTGGCATCGACTACGAACTCAGTCACTGGAGGTTGTTCATACATTCATCAAAAACGAGTCTGAAAGTTGTCTTGCTGCATAACGGCAATAGTAAACCATCAGTTTCTGTGGGTTATGCACCACATATGAAAGAAACTTATGAGAATATAAAGCATATGTTGCAATGTATGAAATATGATGAACATCAATGGCAACTCGGTTGTGACTTAAAGGTTGTTGCCCTTGTGATGGGTTTGAAGGGCGGATACACCAAGTACTGCTGCTTTCTATGTGAATGGGACAGCCGTGCAAGAGGTTCCCACTACATCAGGAGAGACTGACCACCTCGTCAATCACTGGAGCCTGGGATGAAAAATGTTCAACATCCACCTCTCATTGAACCAAACAAAATTTTGCTACCACCATTACAAATAAAACTGGGGCTCATGAAAAACTTTGTAAAATTAAATATTACGTCTCGTATCTTTAAATCTAATATAGTCAATAAGCGTTTTTCAAGGTGATATTTGGATTCAGGTCACGAAAATACATAAGAATAAACTAATCTCATTTAAGAAGCATACAACTTTTCAAAAACTGTTGACAAGTGATGTACTGGACACACTCCATGCAAAAATACACTTTCCTGGATGTCGTCTTAGACAGTGAGAAGCATGATTAGTCACTGTCTTCTAGGATGAATCCACCATCTTAGTAAGTAGGGTGGCTAACTAGCTCCTAGTGAGTGGGGTGGTTTAATGGCCGCTATTAAGTGGGGTGGCTAACTAGCTGCTAGTAAGTGGGGTGGCTAACTAGCTGCTACTAAGTGAGGTAGCTAACTAGCTGCTAGTGAGTGCAGTGGTTTACTGTCTGCTAGTAAGTGGGGTGGCTAACTAGCTGCTAGTAAGTAGGGTGGCTAACTAGCTGCTACTAAGTGAGGTAGCTAACTAGCTGCTAGTGAGTGGGGTGGTTTACTGGCTGCTAGTAAGCGGGGTGGCTAAATAGCTGTTAGTAAGTAGGGTGGCTAACTAGCTGCTAGTGAGTGGGGTGGTTCACTGTCTACTAGTAAGTTGTGATGTAGTTCAACTGGGCTTGTGAGGTCTCTTGGGAGACCTAATTTAACCAATTATATGGTCATACCTGCTTTGGCAAATGTCGGGTAGCCACGCCCACGTCTGAGGTCTTTTGTTCTTGACGGCTTCAGACCTAGGCGTCAGGTCGTACACGTGATTGTGGGGTGTGCTTGGACCACCATGTAAGCCCAAGGAACAGCTGAGCAGAGGAGATTCGAGCGGAGCTGCTGCTGGGGTGCAGAGCTCCTGAGCAGAGACTTCGAGCGGAGCTGCTGCTGGGGTGCAGGGCTCGGGAGAAGGCTGCTGAAGTCTCTGGAGGAGACTGTTGGAGGCGTTGGGCAGAGTACGGCTTGGCGCAGTACTCGTGCTGTGTAGGTCTTGGGACCTGTGGCTTAGTTCCTGTGATGAACTGCCCTCGGAACTATACTGTAAGTTACATTCATTCTCGTCAAGTTGATTGTGTTCCCTGTCTCACTGCTTATACATACCATCCCATTTATCTAAACCACAATAATGTTCTCCTGTTCCCAAATATATTATTGTACAAAAACTTAATAATAAACTGTGTTTGAGTAGAATAGTAATATTCACTGTCCCCGTTATTTTCTCCATTTATTTATGTTTAGTTAAAGTAGTGAGAGGGTGAGTAGTGTGGAGTGGTGGGTAGAGTAATGAGAGGTGAAGTTGTAGTCACCAGTGACCTCACACTACCTACCAACCTCCGCACTCATCCCTCCTACTGCCTCGCCTGTCCCCTACCTACTAACTCCCTCCTCTTACCCCCATATTCCCCTAATCATCACCGCCCTACATGACATGGTGTCTAAGCGGTGGTGGTTCTTATTATTTTTATAGTAGGAACCAGTCCCATGTGCCTTATTTTTGACTGCTCGGTTATACTTATGTTATGCTACCATTTTTTTTCTTGTGTGTGTAAAGCTAAAGTAAATATCTGTATGATATTATAATCCTAGTGACCTTAACTGACCTTTTTTTTAGACGGTGGGTCTGAATAATTGTTTGGTTGTAATATTATATTTGGTGGAGTTGGTTGTTGGTTTGAGATAAATGGTGGAGAACATCAGTGTTTGGGTGAGACTTTTGGGGGAAGCAATTACTGGCCGAAATTGAATATTTACAGAGGAATGAGAAGTCACCCAGCCCGCCTTGGAAGACTCACCCACAACTGTCACCCATTGAAGAGTTGCCTATGATTGCTGTCCACCTGATGTGCCCAGTCACCCAGCTGATGTGCCCCAGTAGATGTATTGCTGCCCTGGTCTGTCATCCAGTGTAGTGGGTGTCTGCGTCACCCAGCCTTTGTGACCATCACCCACGGACCGCAAGTTACCCGCAGTTACCAGGGATGGGTGACCGCACTTGCTTTTGATAACCTGAAGTGACCTCACCTCACCTCGAGCAGCTGATCATAGCCTGCTACTGCTGATGTCGGCTGCTGTGATGCTGTCTGCGATGCTGTAGCCGTGCTGTGATGCTGTCTGCTATGCTGTGGCCGTGCTGTGATGCTGTCTGCTATGCTGTGGCCGTGCTGTGATGCGGTCTGCTATGCTGGGACCGTGCCAGGATGCTGAGATGTTGGGACCGTGCTGTGATGCAGTAGCCGTGCTGTGATGCTGCGATGCTGCCTAGCTCAGGAGGAGATGGCGGTGATGCTGCAGTGGTGCGCGAGGGATTCTGGCTGGTGTGCCAGGACAGGGGAATCTACTATGAAGAGTTGCCATCCTCGGAGATGTGGAAGGACGTGAGCCGCGGAGATGGACTCCAGCTGCTGGGACCAGCCTGTTTTCAAGGGCGGTATGGAGGTGTATCCTGCCTTGCTGGTCGACCTGTACGACCGGTATGCTGGGATGGCCTGCCAGCCATGAGAGACAATTGAGTGTGAGATGTCCCCAGCCTACTTTGACTTGCCAGAAGTGTTAGTGTTACCTGTGTGAAATAAGGTGACCTTGAATACGGTCCAGTGATTATGGCTGCCTTGTTTTATGAGGCCAGTGAATCCTAGTAGTGGCATAGGATAATGGAGGGTCCTAGCTGCGATGCCTGCCCTGTCTCGATTTTCGGATGTAGTGTGCATGTGAAGTGTGCCGAAAATGCGACCTTGGTGGTCGTGAAGTGGTCTAGTTGCAGTTACTTGAAAGAATGCCACCCGTTGGAGCAGTTTTCCACGCCAAAGAAGCCTAGAGAGGTTTGGCCCAATGGATAACGTGCGAGGGTGACTAGCATTGGCTAGTGCATTTCTAGTAGAAGTAGGGAAGGCACTGGAGCCCGATATTTAGGTTTAAGGAGAAATGACGGGTAAGGAGGCTTTGCACCAGAGTGCAACTATTATGCTGGTTAACTGCGAGGTGTACTGATTATACTGCCTTGTGGTAGTTGAGGAGGTTGAGGGAAATATATGTAATTGAATAATTTTGTATTATGTATAATTTTGTCTTTGTATTGTAATAGATTTAAGGGATTTAGGATTAAAATAGTCTAATAACTAGGACAAATTGTCCTAGTTCTCAGATATTTTAAATTGGGGGAGAAAGGGGGATGTGATGTAGTTCAACTGGGCTTGTGAGGTCTCTTGGGAGACCTATTTTAACCAATTATATGGTCACACCTGCCTTGGCAAATGTCGGGTAGACACGCCCACGTCTGAGGTCTTTTGTTCTTGACGGCGTCAGACCTAGGCGTCAGGTCGTACACGTGGTTGTGGGGTGTGCTTGGACCACCATATAAGCCCAAGAAAGAGCTGAGCAGAGGAGATTCGTGCAGAGCTCTGGCCTGGGTGCAGAGCTCTGAGCAGAGAGACTTCGAGAGTAGCTGCTGCTGGGGTGCAGGGCTCGGGAGAAGGCTGCTGAAGTCTCTGGAGGAGACTGTTGGAGGCACTGGGCAGAGTACTGGCTTGGCGCAGTACTCATGCTGTGTAGGTCTTGGGACCTGTGGCTTAGTTCCTGTGGTGAACTGTCCTCCGAACCATATTGTAAGTTATATTCTGTTTCGTCTAGTTGATTGTGTTCCCTGTCTCACTGCTTATATGTACCATCCCATTTATCTAAACACAATAATGTGCTCCTGTTCCCAAATATATTGTTGTGCAAAGACTTAATAATAATAAACTGGCCCCGTTATATACTCATTTCTCCATTTATTTATGTTTAGTTAAAGTAGTGAGAGGGTGAGTAGTGTGGTGGGTAGAGTAATGAGAGGTGAAGATGTAGTCACCAGTGACCTCACATTACCTACCTCTGCTAATCATCTCTCCCACTGCCTCGCCTGTCACCTTCCTACCACCTCGCCTGCCTGTCCCCTGCCTACTGACTCCCTCAGTTTACTCACATATTCCCCAATTACCCTTTACATTTCGATACCCCCCCTACATGACAAAGTGGGGTGGCTAAATAGCTGCTAGTGAATGGGGTGATTCACTGGCTGCTAGTAAGTGGGGTGAAACACTAGCTGCTAGTAAGTGGAGTGGCTAAGTAGCTGCGAGTGGGTGGTTCACTGGCTGCTAGTAAGTGGGGCAGCTAAACAGTTGCTAGTGAGTGAGGTGGTTCAATGGTTGCTACTAAGTTTGGTGGATAACTAGCTGCTAGTAAGTAGGGTGGCTAATTTACTGCTAGTAAGTGGGTTGGCTAACTAGCTGCTAGTGAGTGGGGTGGTTCACTGGCTGCTAGTAAGTGGGGTGGCTAACTAGCTACTAGTAAGTGGGATGGCTAACTAGCTGCTAGTAAGTGGGGTGACTAACTAGCTGCTAGTGAGTGGAGTGGCTAACTAGCTGCTAGTAAGTGGGGTGGCTAACTAGCTGCTAGTAAGTGGGTGGTTAATTAGCTGCTAGTAAGTGGGGTGGCTAACTAGCTGCTAGGAAGTAAGGTGACTAACTAGCTGCTAGTAAGTGGGGTGGCTAACTAGCTGCAAGTGAGTGAGGTGGCTAACTAGCTGCTAGTAAGTGGGGTGGCTAATTAGATGTTGGTAAGTGGGGTGGCTAACTAGCTGCTAGAAAATGGGGAGGCTAACTAGCTGCTGGTAAGTGGGGTGGCTAACTAGCTGCAAGTAAGTGGGGTGGCTAACTAGCTGCTAGTGAGTGGGGTGGTTGACTAGCTGCTAGTGAGTGTGATGGCTAACTAGTTGCTAGTACGTGGGGTGGCTAACTAGCTGCTAGTCAGTGGGGTGGCTAACTAGCTGCTAGAAATTGGGGTGGCTAACTAGCTGCTAGTGAGTGGGGTGGCTAACTAGCTGCTAGTGAGTGGGATGGCTAACTAGCTGCTAGTAAGTGAGGTGGCTAACTAGCTGCTAGTAAGTGGGGTGATTAACTAGCTGTTAGTAAGTGCGGTGGCTAATTAGCTGCTAGTGAGTGGGGTGGCTAACTAGCTGCTAGTGAGTGGGGTGGCTAACTAGCTGCTAGTGAGTGGGGTGGCTAACTAGCTGCTAGTGAGTGGGGTGGCTAACTAGCTGCTAGTGAGTGGGGTGGCTAACTAGCTGCTAGTGAGTGGGGTGGATAACTAGCTGCTAGTGAGTGGGGTGACTAACTAGCTGCTAGTAAGTGGGGTGGCTAACTAGCTGCTAGTAAGTGGGGTGGCTAACTAGCTGCTAATAAGTGGGGTGGCTAATTAGCTGCTAGTAAGTGGGGTGGCTAACTTCTAGTGAGTGAGGTAGCCTACTAGCTGCTAGTAAGAGGGGTGGCTAACTAGCTGCTAGTGAGTGGGGTGGTTCACTGGCTGCTAGCAAGTGGGGTGGCTAACTAGCTACTAGTAACTGGGATGGCTAACTAGCTGCTAGTAAGTGGGGTGACTAACTAGCTGCTAGTGAGTGGAGTGGCTAACTAGCTGCTAGTAAGTGGGGTGGCTAACTAGCTGCTAGTAAGTGGGTGGTTAATTAGCTGCTAGTAAGTGGGGTGGCTAACTAGCTGCTAGGAAGTGAGGTGACTAACTAGCTGCTAGTAAGTGGGGTGGCTAACTAGCTGCTAGTGAGTGAGGTGGCTAACTAGCTGCTAGTAAGTGGGGTGGCTAATTAGATGTTAGTAAGTGGGGTGGCTAACTAGCTGCTAGAAAATGGGGTGGCTAACTAGCTGCTGGTAAGTGGGGTGGCTAACTAGCTGCAAGTAAGTGGGGTGGCTAACTAGCTGCTAGTGAGTGGGGTGGCTGACTAGCTGCTAGTAAGTGGGTGGTTAATTAGCTGCTAGTAAGTGGGGTGGCTAACTAGCTGCTAGGAAGTGAGGT
Organism: Cherax quadricarinatus; assembly: GCF_038502225.1. Classification (NCBI taxonomy): domain Eukaryota; kingdom Metazoa; phylum Arthropoda; class Malacostraca; order Decapoda; family Parastacidae; genus Cherax; species Cherax quadricarinatus. The sequence continues at coordinate 31,334,094 of NC_091296.1, forward strand.
GACTAACTAGCTGCTAGTAAGTGGGGTGGCTAACTAGCTGCTAGTGAGTGAGGTGGCTAACTAGCTGCTAGTAAGTGGGGTGGCTAATTAGATGTTAGTAAGTGGGGTGGCTAACTAGCTGCTAGAAAATGGGGTGGCTAACTAGCTGCTGGTAAGTGGGGTGGCTTAACTAGCTGCAAGTAAGTGGGGTGGCTAACTAGCTGCTAGTGAGTGGGGTGGCTGACTAGCTGCTAGTGAGTGGGATGGCTAACTAGTTGCTAGTAAGTGGGGTGGCTAACTAGCTGCTAGTCAGTGGGGTGGCTAACTAGCTCCTAGAAATTGGGGTGGCTAACTAGCTGCTAGTGAGTGGGGTGGCTAACTAGCTGCTAGTAAGTGGGGTGGCTAACTAACTGTAGTGAGTGGGGTGGCTAACTAGCTGCTAATAAGTGGTGTGTCTAATTAGCTGCTAGTAAGTGGGGTGGCTAACTAGCTGCTAGTGAGTGGGTAGCTTACTAGCTGCTAGTAAGAGGGGTGGCTAACTAGCTGCTAGTAAGTGGAGTGGCTAACTAGTTGCTAGTGAGTGGGGTGGATAACTAGCTGCTAGTGAGTGGGGTGACTAGTTGCTAGTAAGTGGGGTGGTTAACTAGATGCTAGTAAGTGGGGTGGCTAACTAGCTGCTAATAAGTGGGGTGGCTAATTAGCTGCTAGTAAGTGGGGTGGCTAACTAACTTCTAGTGAGTGAGGTAGCTTACTAGCTGCTAGTAAGAGGGGTGGCTAACTAGCTGCTAGCAAGTGGGGTGGCTAAGTAGTTGCTAGTGAGCGGGATGGATAACTATCTGCTAGTGAGTGGGGTGGCTAAGTAGCTTCTAGTAAGTGGGGTGGCTAACTAGCTGCTAGTAAGTGGGGTGGCTAACTAGCTGCTAGTAAGTGGGGGACTAACTAGCTGCTAGAAAGTGGGATGGCTAACTAGCTGCTAGTGAGTGGGGTGGCTAACTAGCTGCTAGTAAGTGGGGTGGCTAACTAACTGTAGTGAATGAGGTGGCTAACTAGCTGCTAATAAGTGGGGTGTCTAATTAGCTACTAGTAAGTGAGGTGGCTAACTAGCTGCTAGTGAGTGAGGTAGCTTACTAGCTGCTAGTAAGAGGGGTGGCTAACTAGTTGCTAGTGAGTGCGGTGGCTAACTAGCTGCTAGTGAGTGGGATGGATAACTAGCTACTAGCAAGTATGGTGGCTAACTAGCTGCTAGTCAATGGGGTGGCTAACTAGCTGCTAGTAAGTGGGGTGATTAACTTGCTGCTAGTAAGTGCGGTGGCTAATTAGCTGCTAGCGAGTGGGGTGGCTAACTAGCTGCTAGTGAGTGGGGTGCCTGTCTAACTGTAGTGAGTGGGGTGGCTAACTAGCTGCTAGTAAGTGGGGTGGCTAACTAAATGTAGTGAGTGGGGTGGCTAACTAGCTGCTAATAAGTGGGGTGTCTAATTAGCTGCTAGTAACTGGGGTGGCTAACTAGCTGCTAGTGAGTGGGGTAGCTTATTAGGTGCTAGTAAGAGGGGTGGCTAACTAGCTGTTAGTAAGTGGGGTGGCTAACTAGTTGCTAGTGAGTGGGGTGGCTAAGTAGCTGCTAGTAAGTGGGGTGGCTAACTAGCCGCTAATAAGTGGAGTGGCAAATTAGCTGCTAGTAAGTGGGGTGGCTAACTAACTGCTAGTGAGTGAGGTACCTTACTAGCTGCTAGTAAGAGGGGTGGCTAACTAGCTGCTAGTAAGTGGGGTGGCTAAGTAGTTGCTAGTGAGTGGGGTGGATAACTAGCTGCCAGTGAGTGGGGTGGCTAAGTAGCTTCTAGTAAGTGGGGTGTCTAAGTAGCTTCTAGTAAGTGGGGTGGCTAACTAGCTGCTAGTAAGTGGGGGCAAACTAGCTGCTAGAAAGTGGGGTGGTTAACCAGCTGCTAGTGAGTGGGGTGGCTAACTAGCTGCTAGTAAGTGGGGTGGCTAACTAACTGTAGTGAGTGAGGTGGCTAACTAGCTGCTAATAAGTGTGGTGTCTAATTAATTGCTTGTAAGTGAGGTGGCTAACTAGCTGCTAGTGAGTGAGGTAGCTTACTAGCTGCTAGTAAGAGGGGTTTCTAACTAGCTGCTAGTAAGTGGGGTGGCTAACTAGTTGCTAGTGAGTGGGGTGGATAACTAGCTGCTAGTGAGTGGGGTGGGTAAGTAGCTGCTAGTACGTGGGGTGGCTAACTAGCTGCTAGTAAGTGGGGTGGCTAACTACATGCTAATAAGTGGGGTGGCTAATTAGCTGCTAGTAAGTGGGGTGGCTAACTAGCTGCTAGTGAGTGGGGTAGCTTATTAGGTGCTAGTAAGAGGGGTGGCTAACTAGCTGTTAGTAAGTGGGGTGGCTAACTAGTTGCTAGTGAGTGGGGTGGATAACTAGCTGCTAGTGAGTGGGGTGGCTAAGTAGCTGCTAGTAAGTGGGGTGGCTAACTAGCCGCTAATAAGTGGAGTGGCAAATTAGCTGCTAGTAAGTGGGGTGGCTAACTAACTGCTAGTGAGTGAGGTACCTTACTAGCTGCTAGTAAGAGGGGTGGCTAACTAGCTGCTAGTAAGTGGGGTGGCTAAGTAGTTGCTAGTGAGTGGGGTGGATAACTAGCTGCCAGTGAGTGGGGTGGCTAAGTAGCTTCTAGTAAGTGGGGTGTCTAAGTAGCTTCTAGTAAGTGGGGTGGCTAACTAGCTGCTAGTAAGTGGGGGCAAACTAGCTGCTAGAAAGTGGGGTGGTTAACCAGCTGCTAGTGAGTGGGGTGGCTAACTAGCTGCTAGTAAGTGGGGTGGCTAACTAACTGTAGTGAGTGAGGTGGCTAACTAGCTGCTAATAAGTGGGGTGTCTAATTAATTGCTTGTAAGTGAGGTGGCTAACTAGCTGCTAGTGAGTGAGGTAGCTTACTAGCTGCTAGTAAGAGGGGTTTCTAACTAGCTGCTAGTAAGTGGGGTGGCTAACTAGTTGCTAGTGAGTGGGGTGGATAACTACATGCTAATAAGTGGGGTGGCTAATTAGCTGCTAGTAAGTGGGGTGGCTAACTAGTTGCTAGTGAGTGGGGTGGCTAACTACATGCTAATAAGTGGGGTGGCTAATTAGCTGCTAGTAAGTGGGGTGGCTAACTAGCTGCTAGTGAGTGGGGTAACTTACTAGCTGCTAGTAAGAGGGGTGGCTAAATAGCTGCTAGCAAGCGGAGAGGCTAACTAGTTGCTAGTGAGTGGGGTGGATAACTAGCTGCTAGTGAGTGGGGTGGCTAACTCGCTGCTAGTAATTGGGGTGGCTAACTAGCTGCTAGTAAGTGGAGTGACTAACTAGCTGCTATTAAGTGGGGGGCTTACTAGCTGCTAGTAAGTGAGGTGGCTAACTAGCTGCTAGTGAGTGGGGTGGCACACTAGCTGCTAGTAAGGGGGTGGCTAACTAGCTACAAGTGAGTGGGGTGGTTCACTGACTGCTAGTAAGTGCGGTGGCTAACTAGCTGCTAGTGAGTTGGGTGGCTAACTAGCTGCTAGTAAGTGGGGTGGCTAACTAGCTGCTAGTGAGTGGGATGGCTAACTAACTGCTAGTAAGTGGGGTGACTAACTAGCTGCGAGTAAGTGGGTGGCTAATTAGCTACTAGTATGTGACGTGGCTAACTAGCTGCTAGTAAGTGGGGTGGCTAACTACCTGCTAATAAGTGGGGTGGCTAATTAGCTGCTAGTAAGTGGGATGGCTAACTAGCTAATAGTGAATGGGGTAGCTTACCAGCTGCTAGTAAGAGGGGTGGCTAACTAGCTGCTAGTAAGTGGAGTGGCGAACTAGTTGCTAGTGAGTGGGGTGGATAACTAGCTGCTAGTGAGTGGGGTGGCTAAGTAGCTGCTAGTAAGTGTGGTGGCTAACTAGCTGCTAGTAAGTGGGGTGGCTAACTAGCCGCTAGTAAGTGGGGGCTAACTAGCTGCTAGTAAGTGGGGTGGCTAACCAGCTGCTAGTGAGTGGGGTGGCTAACTAGCTGCAAGTGATTGGGGTGGTTCACTGACTGCTAGTAAGTGCGGTGGCTAACTAGATGCTAGTGAGTTGGGTGGCTAACTAGCTGCTAGTAAGTGGGGTGGCTAGCTAGCTGCAGGTGAGTCGGATGGCTAACTAGCTGCTAGTAAGTGGGGTGATTAACTAGCTGCAAGTAAGTGTGTGGCTAATTAGCTACTAGTAAGTGGGGTGGCTAACTAGCTGCTAGTAAGTGGGGTGGCTAACTAGCTACTAGAGAGTGGGGTGGCTAACTAGCTGCTAGTGAGTGGGGTGGCTAACTAGCTACTAGTAAGTGGGGTGGCTAGCTGCTAGTGAGTGGAGTGGCTAACTAGCTGCTAGTAAGTGGGGTGGCTAACTAGCTGCTAGTGAGTGGGATGGCTAACTAACTGCTAGTAAGTGGGGTGACTAACTAGCTGCGAGTAAGTGGGTGGCTAATTAACTACTAGTATGTGACGTGGTTAACTAGCTGCTAGTAAGTGGGGTGGCTAACTACCTGCTAATAAGTGGGGTGGCTAATTAGCTGCTAGTAAGTGGGATGGCTAACTACCTAATAGTGAATGGGGTAGCTTAGCAGCTGCTAGTAAGAGGGGTGGCTAACTAGCTGCTAGTAATTGGAGTGGCTAACTAGTTGCTAGTGAGTGGGGTGGATAACTAGCTGCTAGTGAGTGGGGTGGCTAAGTAGCTGCTAGTAAGTGTGGTGGCTAACTAGCTGCTAGTAAGTTGGGTGGCTAACTAGCTGCTAGTAAGTGGGGGATAACTAGCTGCTAGTAAGTGGGGTGGCTAACCAGCTGCTAGTGAGTGGGGTGGCACACTAGCTGCTAGTAAGGGGGTGGCTAACTAGCTGCAAGTGAGTGGGGTGGTTCACTGACTGCTAGTAAGTGCGGTGGCTAACTAGCTGCTAGTGAGTTGGGTGGCTAACTAGCTGCTAGTAAGTGGGGTGGCTAGCTAGCTGCAAGTGAGTCGGATGGCTAACTAGCTGCTAGTAAGTGGGGTGATTAACTAGCTGCAAGTAAGTGTGTGGCTAATTAGCTACTAGTAAGTGGGGTGGCTAACTAGCTGCTAGTAAGTGGGGTGGCTAACTAGCTGCTAGTGAGTGGGGTGGCTAACTAGCTGCTAGTGAGTGGGGTGGCTAACTAGCTACTAGTAAGTGGGGTGGCTAGCTGCTAGTGAGTGGAGTGGCTAACTAGCTGCTAGTAAGTGGGGTTGCTAACTAACTGATAGTGAGTGGAGTGGCTAACTAGGTGCTAGTGAGTGGGTTGGCTAAATAACAGCTAGTGAGTGGGGTGACTAAGTAACAGCTAGTGAGTGGGATGGCTAACTAGCTGCTAGTAAGTGGGGTGGCTAACAAGCTGCTAGTGAGTGGGGTGGCTAACTAGCTGCTAGTAAGCGGAGTGGCTACGTAGCTGCTAGTAAGTGGAGTGGCTAACTAGCTGGTAGTGTTTGGGGTGGCTCACTAGCTGCTAGAACCTTCCGCGGTTTCACGGGGGAGGTGGCGGCCTGGGGACAGCGACCTCGATTTATCTGGCTCATAGTACACCTCAGACCATCTGTCTGGCTCATAGTACACCTTACACCATCTATCTGGCTCATAGTACACCTCAGACCATCTGTCTGGCTCATAGTACACCTCAGACCATCTGTCTGGCTCATAGTACACCTTACACCATCTATCTGGCTCATAGTACACCTTACACCATCTATCTGGCTCATAGTACACCTTACACCATCTCTCTGGCTCATAGTACACCTCAGACCATCTGTCTGGCTTATAGTACACCTTACACCATCTATCTGGCTCAAAGTACACCTTAGACCATCTGTCTGGCTCATAGTACACTTTAGACCATTTGTCTGGCTCACACCACACCACGGACCAGCACATCATCTAACTGGTTCACGTCAAAACAGTTGAGTTTATCAGTCTAGGAGTGCTGTGAGTGTTACACAAGATTTATCGTACTCACTCTCCACAACTTCGTTCATTACTAAGCTCAACTTGTCCCTGAGCTCTTCACGTATTTACGTTCTGTTGGTGATAATGTAGCTTCAGTTAAAATTATTCTTACATGCTTACTGTTTATTTTCTCGTTGCACTTAAAGTGCGCTAGAAGCCGGGTCATAGGCCTCTGAAAACTAGTTGTTATAGAGAAGTTTACTAAATAATATTGTGAGATACTGTTGTAAAATAAATGTATTTCGACCGCTGTGCGATCTGAGAGGTTTATTCTCCAACTGCATTGTTCTGGCTCCTGTACCTTCATGTGCTCGAAATGATGGCAGTTAAATATTTGAGTTGGAGTGGATCGGAAAAGGCATTTCAGAGTTATTATGGGATAATTTCAGAGTTATCATGGGATAATTTCAGAGTTATCATGGGATAATTTCAGAGTTATCATGGGATAATTTCAGAGTTATCACGGTCCACAATTAATTCAAACTTTTCATTAAAACTCTCCACTTAGAAGGCAAGCTGAAGAGGTATTCTCTTGTTATCTCAGACAGATAGTTATCTTAAAATACACCGGAAATTGGGTTCTTTAATCGCTAGACGTAAATGCCTTGAATTATTATTAATAGCGATTTTTATCACAATTAAACACTAAACCCCACCATCACATAGCAGCTACCACTACTACTACTACTTTTACTACTACTACTACTACTACTACTACTACTACTACTACTACTACTACTACTACTACCGCTGCTGCTGCTACTACTACAACTAGTGCTACTACTACTAATACCACAAGACTACAACTACTACCACTACCACCACAAGTATTACTACTACTACCTACAACGATTCTATTATATTTTGCAACTCTGTAAGTGTATCCATGTATTGTTTGTAACAAGTTGACAAAGTTCCTGGAGAGCCAAACGTTGCCACAATAATATGTTGCATTAGCTGGACTTATGTCGTTTTGCTTAACAAATGTTATAACATCAGCACTAACTTTCTTTCAGAAAACTCTGAAAAGTTTGAACAACTACATATTATGTTGGTGTAATCTAGGATAACCTAGGATAACCAAGGATAATCAAGGATAACCAAGGATAAGTTAGGATAACCAAGGACAACCTAGGATAACCAATGATAACCAAGGATAACCTAGGATAACCTAGGATAACCTAGGATAACCAAGGATAATCAAGGATAACCAAGGATAAGTTAGGATAACCAAGGACAACATAGGATAACCAATGGTAAACAAGGATAATCTAAGAAAACCTAGGATAGCCAAGGATAACCAAAGATAACCAAGGAAAATCTACGATAACCAAGGAAAACCAAGGATAACCTAGGATAACCTAGGATAACCAAGGATAACCAAGGATAACCTAGGATAACCAAGGATAACCTGGGATAATCAAGGATAACCAAAGATAACCAAGGATAACGTAGGATAACCTAGGAAACCAAGGATAAGAAAGGATAACCAAGGATAACGTAGGATAACCTAGGAAACCAAGGATAAGAAAGGATAACAAGGAAAACCAAGGATAACAAGGATAACCTAGGATAATCAAGGATAACAAAGGATAACCAAGGACAACCTAGGGTAACCAAGGATAACCTAGGATAATCAACGATAACCAAAGATAATCAAGGATAACCAACGATAACGTAGGATAACCTAGGAAACCAAGGATAAGAAAGGATAACCAAGGAAAACCAAGGATAACAAGGATAGCCTAGGATAACCCAGGATAGCCTAGGATAACCCAGGATAACCTAGCATAACCTAGGATAACAAAGGATAATTTAGAATAAGCAATGATAAGCAAGGATAACCAAGGATAACCTAGGATAACCAAGAATAACCTAGGGTAACCAAGGATAACCTAGGATAACCTAGGATCACCAAGAATAACCAAGGATAACCAAGAATAACCTAGGATAACCAAGGATAACCTAGGATAACCAAGGATAACCTTGTATAACCTAGGATAACCTAGGATAGCCAAGAATATCCTAGGATAACCAAGGATATCCTATGATAACCAAGGATATCCTAGGATAACCAAGGATAACCTAGGATAACCTAGGATAACCAAGGATAACCTAGGATAACCTAGGATAACCAAGAATAACCAAGGGTAACCTATGTTAACCAAGGATAACCTAGGATAACCAAGCATAACCTAGGATAACCTAGGATAGCCAAGGATAACCTAAGATAACCAAGCATAACCTAGGATAACCTAGGGTAACCAAGCATAATCTAGGATAACCCAGGATAACCTTAGACAAGGAAAAACAACGATATCCTAGGATAATCAAGGATAACCCAAGGATAACCAAGAATAACCTAGGATAACCAAGGATATCATAGGATAACCAAGGATTACCTAGGATAACCTAGGGTAACCTAGGATAACCAATGATAACCTACGATAACCAAGGATAACCAAGGATACCCTAGGATAACCTAGGATATTCTAGGATAACCAAGGATAGCAAAGAATAATCTAGGATAACCAAGGATAACATTGAATAACCAAGGATAAACAAGGATAACCTAGGATAATTAAGGATAACCAAGGATAACCAAGAATAACCAAGGATAACCTAGGATAACTAAGGATAACCTTGGATAACCAAGGATAACCAATGACAACCAAGGATAACCTAGGGTAACCTAGGATAACCAAGGATAACCAAGTTTAATCTAAAATAACCAAGGATAAACAAGGATAACCTTGGATAACCAAGGTTAACTAAGGATAATCAAGGATAACTTAGGATAATCATGGATAACCATGGATAACCTATGATGCCCTAGGATAACCAAGGATAACCAAGGCTGACTATGATAACCAAGGGTAACCTAGGATAACCTAGGATAACCAAAGATCACCAAGGATAACCAAGGATACCTAGGATAACCAAGGATAACCTAGGATAACCTAGGATAACCAAGGATAACCAAGGATAACCTATGATAACCAAGGATAACCTATGATAACCTGTGATAACCAAGGGTAAGCTTGGTTACAAACACTCTGACTTACTTCTGGTCAGAAGAGAGACATTCTCCAGTTATCACAGAAAACAATTTTCTTAATAAAAGTGTCCCATTAAAACTAAAACAACCTGAAGCCAATACAAAGCTTCCATTGAGGACAACACATCAGCACTAAACGTTTGAAGGAGACCTGATGATGCATTTTAGAGTTACTGAAGAGATTTAACTAGAGAAAATTTTCGTCTAAACAGCCCCAACAACGATGCATCCACTTCGAAAGCTGCATCAGCCATCAATTAAAGACTGATGGCGTTCAAAATAGTTTTATTTTAATTGGGCGCAATCGCTAAACCCTTAAAGGTTTCATAGGTACTAGAGGACGTGAGGCGTTCAAACTTTTGATCGGTGATCAGCACGAAACTCTAGTACTGTACATGTGTCAACTCAGACGGACATGATAGTGAACAACTACACGTAACTATGCACGGCGCGGCTCTGGCTGTCAGCCAGAGAAGTTGGTCCTGGGTTTAGCCTCCTGACTGTCAATTAATTTACGATGCTAATAGTAAGCAGAGTGTTCTCCACTGAGAACAAGTACAAGACTGATGGACAGAACACACCACCTCAAGCCTAGGGGACTGTTTCTCTTAAACTCCTCATTATCTTCCACCATTTCTCTGTATTAGACTGAAGAAGCCACTGTCTGGCTAAACGTTTCCACAATAAAGACACCCAGATGTTACACAAATGTCTCACAAATAAGATGGCTTACCACTGGTTGGATATAGCGACCAACCTTACTGAAGGTTGCTGACCTTGCCTAGAAAAAGGCCAATAAATTATGATTACTCTTGTTTTGAAACTATTCATAGTAGAGAAACATCGACAACAGTTGAGGAATCAGCGTCAAAAAAAATAATCTATACAACAGACCAATATAATCCTCGATGAAAAACGTTTGTCAAAGTTACCAACATAATTGAAAAGGTGAAGTTTTAAGTTTAATACAATGAAACAAGAATGTCTCCCCAGGTGGTATTTATACTCTCAGTAAGAGTGTATTTTGTTTAAAGAAAGATTTCCATTGTTACTTGTGTAGGTCCTTGTATATTTGATGGGGCTGGGGTTATGAACATGGGACTGGGGTTATGAACATGGGACTGGGGTTATGAACATGGGACTGGGGTTATGAACATGGGGCTGGGGCTATGAACATGGGGCTGGGGCTATGAACATGGGACTGGGGCTATGAACATGGGACTGGGGTTATGAACATGGGACTGGGGTTATGAACATGGGACTGGGGTTATGAACATGGGTCTGGGGATATGAACATGGGGCTGGGGCTATGAACATGGGACTGGGGCTATGAACATGGGACTGGGGTTATGAACATGGGGCTGGGGATATGAACATGGGGCTGGGGCTATGAACATGGGGCTGGGGTTATGAACATGGGACTGGGGTTATGAACACGGGGCTGGGGCTATGAACATGGGGCTGGGGTTATGAACATGGGACTGGGGCTATGAACATGGGGCTGGGGCTATGAACATGGGGCTGGGGCTATGAACATGGGGCTGGGGTTATGAACATGGGGCTGGGGCTATGAACATGGGGCTGGGGTTATGAACATGGGACTGGGGTTATGAACATGGGACTGGGGCTATGAACATGGGACTGGGGTTATGAACATGGGGCTGGGGCTATGAACATGGGGCTGGGGTTATGAACATGGGACTGGGGTTATGAACATGGGGCTGGGGCTATGAACATGGGGCTGGGGTTATGAACATGGGACTGGGGTTATGAACATGGGGCTGGGGCTATGAACATGGGGCTGGGGTTATGAACATGGGACTGGGGTTATGAACATGGGGCTGGGGCTATGAACATGGGGCTGGGGCTATGAACATGGGGCTGGGGTTATGAACAGGGGGCTGGGGCTATGAACTTGGGGCTGGGGTTATTAACATGGGACTGGGGTTATGAACATGGGGCTGGGGCTATGAACATGGGGCTGGGGCTATGAACATGGGGCTGGGGTTATGAACATGGGACTGGGGTTATGAACATGGGGCTGGGGTTATGAACATGGGGCTGGGGTTATGAACATGGGGCTGGGGTTATGAACATGGGGCTGGGGATATGAACATGGGGCTGGGGTTATGACCATGGGACTGGGGTTATGAACATGGGGCTGGGGTTATGAACATGGGGCTGGGGTTATGAACATGGGGCTGGGGTTATGAACATGGGCTGGGGTTATGAACTTGGGGCTGGGGTTATGAACATGGGGCTGGGGTTATGAACATGGGGCTGGGGTTATGAACATGGGGCTGGGGTTATGAACATGGGGCTGGGGTTATGAACATGGGGCTGGGGTTATTAACATGGGGCTGGGGTTATGAAAATGGGGCTGGGATTATGAACATGGGGCTGGGGTTATGAACATGGGGCTGGGGTTATGAACATGGGGCTGGGGTTATGAACATGGGGCTGGGGTTATGAACATGGGGCTGGGGTTAGAAATATTGGACTGAGGTTTTGAATTTGGGGCTTGGATTATTAACATAAGGGTTGTGTTTATTAACATAGAGCTGGGGTTATAAACATTGGACTAGGTGTTATTTACGTGTGGCTGGAGTGATGATCAGGAGGGAGAGGTTATGAACATGAGGGTGAGGTTATGAACATGAGGGAGAGGTTATGAACATGGAAAGAGGTATAACCAGAAGAACGGATGAACACTGGACTTATTAAGAACAATCTGAATAGATACTGCATGATGCAAGAACAACGATAACTTCAAAATAAGTCAGAATTTCTACACACACACATACACACACACATACACACACACATACACACACACACACACACACACACACACACACACACACACACACACACACACACACAGTAAGATCACAGTATAAAGTGATATATACATTATTATTCTTCACATCATGGTAGAGTTAAACTTTCTGTATTCTCAGCCATGTTTTTGAGAGTTTACAAATTAAGAAATCTTGAAGATTTATGAATTAACTAATGATATAAAATACTCAAAATAATTGATGAATCTTTCAAAAATACTAGAAATATATTTTACAATTAAAAAAAGAACAGTTTTATTCAACCAAGAATATGTTGGTTCTCCCCTACCGTGAAAATCTTCTTCTTATACCTTCTCTACATAAAAATTTTTTAAATCAAATTTATATTTAAAAATCTTGATAGTGAAAAATCTTCTGTTTAAAAATTCCCCAAAAATGCTGATGGTTGTGTCTACAAGATACCGTGTAAGGAAATGCATTCAAGTTTATTACGGTTAAACTGGGTAAAGCCTTGAAGTAAGATCACAACATAAACATAGCACTAGAAGTGAACAAGATTCTGATGCTTTGTTAATTCATGTGAGAGATTTTAACCATTCAATTGATTTTCAAAAGGCAGAGAAAGATGTATCAAGTCTATGGCTGAGAGAATTATAATTGAATCAAACTTCATAGTTATGATTTTAATATTAATATTTTTTTAGCTTTATGCAAATTAGATTAATTGATAATTGATAAAATCTGGGAAGAATTTAAGCTATATGTGACAAGTCTTCGACCATTCCGTCCGCATCATTATGGGATATCTCAGCCTTATAAGACTTCTTCTGTTCTGTTACTTTAATAGGGTCTTGATAATGTGAATTTCAATATATATATATATATATATATATATATATATATATATATATATATATATATATATATATATATATATATATATATATATATATATATATATATATATATGATTCCTCCAGTAGACCAGCTCCTCCCAAAGAACACAAACAGTCCCACTGGGACAAACCGATCATGGAAAAAATCGCCAACACAATGCTCTCCAATGCCTCAGGAAAGGACAAAGCTTGTCTCCTGGCAGTGAAGGCACCACACTCAGGAGATTTCCTGTTAGCTGTTCCCAATTCCTCCTTGGGCACTCGACTAGACCCACAGGCCATTCGGATTGGTGTTGCTCTTCGCCTAGCCGCCCCCATCCTCACCGAACATAGGTGTATTTGCGGCAGGGCGACAGCTGATCAATTCGGACTTCATGGTCTCGTGTGTCACACAGCAGAAGGGAAGTATGCCAGGCATGAGGAGGTCAATGACATCATAAAGAGAAGCCTCGCCACAGCCCGTTGCCCAGCTCAACGGGAACCCCAAGTGCAGAGGTCTGACGGAAGTCAGAAGCGTCCTGATGGAGCCACTATGCTACCTTGGAAGGATGGAAAGCAGATTGCCTGGGACTACACATGTGCCGCCACATTGGCAGACACCTACTTGCCATACTCCGTAGTGGAAGGGGGTGGAGCTGCCAGCCACAGGGAGACCCAGAAGATCCGCAAATATGAAGACCTTCCCCCTTGCTATAACTTCATCACAATAGGGTCGGAGACCCTTGGAGCATGGGGCAAGTGTGTTCTAAAGTTCCTAATAGAGCTGGGTGAAAAGCTCATCATAGAAACCAAGGACCACAGGGCGACCAGCTTCCTCTTTCAGAGACTCAGTGTTGCAATCCAGAGAGGAAATGCCTGCAGCATTCTGGGCACGCGGCCCACCGCCGGGGAGCTGGACGAAGTATTCGAGATGTAGCGCTGAGTCACCTATGTTGTTTCACTTTCTATCGTATTTTTTGTGAATGGTTTGTCAATGTATTTTGTCTTTAAATAAAATATATATAAAATATAGGGAAAGGTAGGAGAAAATTCTCAAACAGCTTCAGGAAGAACCTTGAGTTTTCCCTGAAGCAAGTTTATTCTTTTCTCTGAGGATGAGGGTCCCTATTACAGTTCTAGGGGTGGTACCTCCCTATATTATATATATATATATATATATATATATATATATATATATATATATATATATATATATATATATATATATATATATATATATATAAGACTTTTAAGTCTGCTTTAATTTCGCCAAGCTTGTAATGTTTGCAGTTAGTTACTGAGTGCAACAGAGAATTTTTCAAATTTGAATCAATTAGACACCACCTCAGTTTGTTTTTAATTAATTTCGTGGATGAAAATGCTTGTTCGCATCTGTATGTTGTTCCAAAACGACAGATTTAACTATCGACAAATTTTCTTTATTCTGGAAATTATTCACAGGGTAATAATCGCCAAACATTAATTATGTCAGAAGTATTTGGGACAGAGAAAAGCTTATCAAATTTCATTTTCAATAATGAATTTCTTTTGAATCAATAAATTCCAATCGAATGTTACTAGGCATCTTCAAGATTGTTGATTCACTAAGTGGAAATGGGTTTATAAATGCCAGTATGCGGTCTTTGTCTTTAGCAAAATAACTAAATGGCTCTTGGAATAATCTGATTATTTCAATTTTTTTTCAACAAACCGGCCATATCCCACCGAGGCAGGGTGACCTAAAAAGAAGAACGAAAGTTTCTCATTTTAAATTTAGTAATGTATACAGGAGAAGGGGTTACTAGCCCCTTTTCCCGGCATTTTAGTCGCCACGTACGAAACGTATGGCTTACGGAGGAAGAATTCTGTTTCACTTCCCCATGGATATAAAAGGAAAGAAAGAACAAGAACTAGTAAGGAAATAGAAGAAAACCCAGAGGTGTGTGTATATATAAGCTTGTACATGTATGTGTAGTGTGACCTAAGTGTAAGTAGAAGTAGCAAGACATTCCTGAAATCTTGCATGTTTATGAGACAGAAAAAAGACATCAGCAATCCTACCATCATGTAAAACAATTACAGGTTTCCGTTTTACACTCACTTGGCAGGATGGTAGTACCTCCCTGGGTAGTTGCTGTCTACCAACCTACTACCACAGGATGGTAGTACCTCCCTGGGTGGTTGCTGTCTACCAACCTACTACCACAGGATGGTAGTACCTCCCTGGGTGGTTGCTGTCTACCAGCCTACTACCACAGGATGGTAGTACCTCCCTGGGTGATTGCTGTCTACCAGCCTACTACCACAGGATGGTAGTACCTCCCTGGGTGATTGCTGTCTACCAGCCTACTACCACAGGATGGTAGTACCTCCCTGGGTGGTTGCTGTCTACCAACCTACTATGACAGGATGGTAGTACCTCCCTGGGCGGTTGCTGCCTGCCAACCTACTACCACAGGATGGTAGTACCTCCCTGGGTGGTTGCTGTCTACCAACTTAGTGCCACAGGATGGTAGTACCTCCCTGGGTGATTGCTGTTTACCAACCTACTACCACAGGATGGTAGTACCTCCCTGGGTGATTGCTGTTTACCAACCTACTACCACAGGATGGTAGTACCTCCCTGGGTGATTGCTGTTTACCAACCTACTACCACAGGATGGTAGTACCTCCCTGGGTGATTGCTGTTTACCAACCTACTACCACAGGATGGTAGTACCTCCCTGGGTGATTGCTGTTTACCAACCTACTACCACAGGATGGTAGTACCTCCCTGGGTGATTGCTGTTTACCAACCTACTACCACAGGATGGTAGTACCTCCCTGGGTGATTGCTGTTTACCAACCTACTACAACAGGATGGTAGTACCTCCCTGGGTGATTGCTGTTTACCAACCTACTACCACAGGATGGTAGTACCTCCCTGGGTGATTGCTGTTTACCAACCTACTACCACAGGACGGTAGTACCTCCCTGGGTGGTTGCTGTCTACCAACCTACTACCACAGGATGGTAGTACCTCCCTGGGTGATTGCTGTTTACCAACCTACTACCACAGGATGGTAGTACCTCCCTGGGTGGTTGCTGTCTACCAACCTACTACCACAAGATGGTTGTACCTCCCTGGGTGATTGCTGTTTACGAACCTACTACCACAGGATGGTAGCACCTCCCTGGGTGGTTGCTGTTTACCAACCTACTACCTAGGTTTTTTAATATATTCTACAAAATTGCCATTATTATCACATTCACTTTATTCTTTTATTAAATGTAGAAACTGGCTCAAATGTTTATTTTCTGACTGAGAGGTAAACAGTTTTAATTTCATCATGAATGCACTGATATCATGTATTAAGCTAGGAAACAATATGTTCTTGTCCTGCAGTTTAAAATATAGATCATGGCTGGTGACATCAGTCAAAAATGCTAAATTAAATAGCCATTTGTTATCACATAAAAGGCTTCATCCCTCAGGCAGCTCATTCTAGAAAGTTATGAACACTATTTTTCAGTTTGCAAAATCTACTGAGAACCTGTCGTGTAGAAGCCAGCGCCGCACCTCACAATGAAGGACGAGATCATCATATTCCAATTCTAACGATTCACAATATTCTCTGAATTCTCTTCCGTTTAATCCTCTTGCTCTAATTTTATTCAGGCATTTTACAAGTGGTAGCATAACATGCTACAAATATAAAGTTTTTCCCCACAGTGACTCTCGGTGTATAATGCTGTGATATTTTAGTACAGGACGACCTAAACAGATTTCAAACAAAATTACACTCCCAGTTGCTATACCTATCACTGACGGTGTCCGTCAGTACAAATACTTAGTTTACTAGAATCTAATTGCAGATTTTCTAGGCATGACTTTACTTTGTGAAATATACCTGACCTTCTTGTTTTTCCATGAAGTGACTCAAGATCGATAACTTCTTCAAAGATGTTAAATTATCATCAATTCATCTTATAAAAATGCTTAACTGGGTTACATTACAAATGTCAGCAGATTCTTTCAAAGCCAAAGAAAAGAGAATACCAACCTGGGCAAGGTCTTCCAGTAGCTGAGATACAACATGGGAAAGTTATTCGGTGCGTCTTGTAACTGCTTGCTATGACAAAATAATTTCATCTACTTTTTTCTTTCAGTATTTTTATTTGCAGAAAAGGCTTAACAATTTCTTCTCCATCAGAGAAAGGCTTCGGTTTCTTAGCCAACACAGAGGCAATTTCGTAGGACGCTTCTGTCATCGCCAATTTTTTACAAATTCTTTTAACAAATATATATTGTCTTCTTTTTACTTCATTTTTTTTTCTTAATCACATACTCTTTCAGTAACTCAGACACAAGCACTAACTTCAGCTTTTCTTCTATGTCATCCTGATTTTTTACAAAGTGTCTATTAACATCATGTTTTCTGTTATGTTAGAGATTATTTTCACAAACAATGCGCAATAGTTTTTCTGATGATCCCACAATAAATAAGAACTCACTTTTCCAATGTTCATTAGATTAACTCTTACTGTCATCTTCTGTTTTTCTTTCGCACTGTGATGGGTAACTGACTGTAAAAGCAAAGCTTAAGTTTTGAAGAGTACAACACTTCAATTGTTCATAAAGAGTGAACACAACTCTACTGCACGAGTGTCAATTGCAAAGAGACTGGTGCAGCCACTGCTGGTGTCTTAAGATCAAACAAGTATCAAACGTGCACACTTATAGAACGACTCCTGTACAAAAATCCCTCTTTGTACAATGTCCTTGATAAAGGCAGAGCACTATATGTAGTGAATATATAGCAACTCACAAACACGGTGTGGGTGTTCACTGCTATAGAGAATCAGAGCCCATTGGAAGGATCATATATATACTACAGAAGATCAAAGAACCTAGACGGGCTCATCAGAGAATCGTGAGGGGAGAAGCATATAGTTATTTCTCTTAAGTTCATTTCCAGAATCCACGAGATTCCCCGCGGTTTTAACCCAAGTGGCCACACCCAGAGTGAGTGTTAGTAGCTCCATCTATTGGGAATTTTTGTAGTTGCCGGTGTCTCCTGGACTTTCTGGTAAGCGTTATGTGTTGCTTCATAAGAACAAAAGAATGGAGGAACACTGCAGCACACCAGCCATACTGGCCCATACTAGACAGTTCTTTCTCAAACTCAAACTTACTAACAAAAATATTTGTCTAACCCATTCAAAAGGCTACACAAGGTAGCACAGGTATCCCTGGTAGCACAGGTATCCCTGGTAGCACAGGCATCCCTGGTAGCACAGGTATCCCTGGTAGCACAGGGATCCCTGGTAGCACAGGTATCCCTGGTAGCACAGGTATCCCTGGTAGCACAGGTATCTCTGGTAGCACAGGTATCCCTGGTAGCACAGGGATCCCTGGTAGCACAGGTATCCCTGGTAGCACAGGTATCCCTGGTAGCACAGGTATCCCTGGTAGCATAGGTATCTCTGGTAGCACAGGTATCCCTGGTAGCACAGGGATCCCTGGTAGCACAGGGATCCCTGGTAGCACAGGTATCCCTGGTAGCACAGGTATCCCTGGTAGCACAGGTATTCCTGGTAGCACAGGTATCCCTGGTAGCACAGGGATCCCTGGTAGCACAGGTATCCCTGGTAGCACAGGTATTCCTGGTAGCACAGGTATCCCTGGTAGCATAGGTATTCCTGGTAGCACAGGTATCCCTGGTAGCACAGGTATCCCTGGTAGCACAGGGATCCCTGGTAGCACAGGGATCCCTGGTAGCACAGGTATCCCTGGTAGCACAGGTATTCCTGGTAGCACAGGTATCCCTGGTAGCACAGGTATCCCTGGTAGCACAGGTATTCCTGGTAGCACAGGTATCCCTGGTAGCACAAGGATCCCTGGTAGCACAGGTATCCCTGGTAGCACAAGGATCCCTGGTAGCACAGGTATCCCTGGTAGCACAGGTATCCCTGGTAGCACAGGTATCCCTGGTAGCACAGGGATCCCTGGTAGCACAGGCATCCCTGGTAGCACAGGTATCCCTGGTAGCACAGGTATCCCTGGTAGCACAGGTATCCCTGGTAGCACAGGGATCCCTGGTAGCACAGGCATCCCTGGTAGCACAGGTATCCCTGGTAGCACAGGTATCCCTGGTAGCACAGGTATCCCTGGTAGCACAGGGATCCCTGGTAGCACAGGTATCCCTGGTAGCACAAGGATCCCTGGTAGCACAGGTATCCCTGGTAGCACAAGGATCCCTGGTAGCACAGGTATCCCTGGTAGCACAGGTATCCCTGGTAGCACAGGTATCCCTGGTAGCACAGGCGTCCCTGGTAGCACAGGTATCCCTGGTAGCACAGGGATCCCTGGTAGCACAGGCATCCCTGGTAGCACAGGTATCCCTGGTAGCACAGGTATCCCTGGTAGCACAGGTATCCCTGGTAGCACAGGGATCCCTGGTAGCACAGGCATCCCTGGTAGCACAGGTATCCCTGGTAGCACAGGTATCCCTGGTAGCACAGGTATCCCTGGTAGCACAGGGATCCCTGGTAGCACAGGTATCCCTGGTAGCACAGGTATCCCTGGTAGCACAGGTATCCCTGGTAGCACAGGGATCCCTGGTAGCACAGGCATCCCTGGTAGCACAGGTATCCCTGGTAGCACAGGTATCCCTGGTAGCACAGGTATCCCTGGTAGCACAGGCATCCCTGGTAGCACAGGTATCCCTGGTAGCACAGGTATCCCTGGTAGCACAGGGATCCCTGGTAGCACAGGCATCCCTGGTAGCACAGGTATCCCTGGTAGCACAGGGATCCCTGGTAGCACAGGCATCCCTGGTAGCACAGGTATCCCTGGTAGCACAGGTATCCCTGGTAGCACCCTGGTAGCACAGGCATCCCTGGTAGCACAGGTATCCCTGGTAGCACAGGTATCCCTGGTAGCACAGGCATCCCTGGTAGCACAGGTATCCCTGGTAGCACAGGTATCCCTGGTAGCACAGGTATCCCTGGTAGCACAGGTATCCCTGGTAGCACAGGTATCCCTGGTAGCACAGGTATCCCTGGTAGCACAGGTATCCCTGGTAGCACAGGCATCCCTGGTAGCACAGGTATCCCTGGTAGCACAGGTATCCCTGGTAGCACAGGCATCCCTGGTAGCACAGGTATCCCTGGTAGCACAGGTATCCCTGGTAGCACAGGCATCCCTGGTAGCACAGGTATCCCTGGTAGCACAGGTATCCCTGGTAGCACAGGTATCCCTGGTAGCACAGGCATCCCTGGTAGCACAGGTATCCCTGGTAGCACACCAGATAACACTGAACGTTTTCTCTGTCTGAGTTGTTTTCATTTGAGATTCACTTTATGGTTACCAGTAGTTATTTTTTATTACGTTAAGTTCAAGTAACTTCACCTTTTTTGTATTTTCGCCTTGAGCGACTTAGTTTTGTGTGACCGTCTGGTAACCTGTGCGTTTCTTTGTCATCTCCAGCTGCAGTGTCCTCAGCTGCAGTGTCCTCAGCTGCAGTGTCCTCAGCTGCAGTGTCCTCAGCTGCAGTGTCCTCAGCTGCAGTGTCCACAGCTGCAGTGTCATCAGCTGCAGTGTCCTCAGCTGCAGTGTCATCAGCTGCAGTGTCATCAGCTGCAGTGTCATCAACTGCAGTGTCCTCAGCTGCAGTGTCATCAGCTGCAGTGTCCTCAGCTGCAGTGTCATCAGCTGCAGTGTCATCAGCTGCAGTGTCCTCAGCTGCAGTGACCTCAGCTGCAGTGTCCTCAGCTGCAGTGTCATCAGATGTAGTGTTCTCAGCTGCAGTGTCCTCAGCTGCAGTGTCCTCAGCTGCAGTGTCCTCAGCTGCAGTGTCATCAGATGTAGTGTTCTCAGCTGCAGTGTCCTCATCTGCAGTGTCATCAGATGTAGTGTTCTCAGCTGCAGTGTCCTCAGCTGCAGTGTCATCAGATGTAGTGTTCTCAGCTGCAGTGTCCTCAGCTGCAGTGTCATCAGATGTAGTGTTCTCAGCTGCAGTGTCCTCATCTGCAGTGTCATCAGATGTAGTGTTCTCAGCTGCAGTGTCCTCAGCTGCAGTGTCATCAGATGTAGTGTTCTCAGCTGCAGTGTCCTCAGCTGCAGTGACCTCAGCTGCAGTGTCCTCAGCTGCAGTGTCATCAGATGTAGTGTTCTCAGCTGCAGTGTCATCAGCTGCAGTGTCCTCAGCTGCAGTGTCCTCAGCTGCAGTGTCCTCAGCTGCATTGTCCTCAGCTGCCGTGTCCTCAGATGCAGTGTTCTCAGCTGCAGTGTCCTCAGCTGCCGTGTCCTCAGCTGCAGTGTCCTCAGCTGCAGTGTCCTCAGCTGCAGCGTCCTCAGCTGCAGTGTCCTCAGCTGTAGTGTCCTCAGCTGCAGTGTCCTCAGCTGCAGTGTCCTCAGCTGCAGTGTCATCAGTTGTAGTGTCCTCAGCTGCAGTGTCCTCAGTTGCAGTGTCTTCAGCTGCCGTGTCCTCAGCTGCAGTGTCCTCAGTTGCAGTGTCCTCAGCTGCAGTGTCCTCAGCTACAGTGTCCTCAGCTACAGTGTCCTCAGCTGCAGTGTCCTCAGCAGCAGTGTCCTCAGCTGCAGTGTCATCAGCTGTAGTGTTCTCAGCTACAGCGTCCTCAGCTGCAGTGTCCTCAGCTGCAGTGTCCTCAGCTGCAGTGTCATCAGATGTAGTGTCCTCAGCTGCAGTGTCCTCAGCAGCAGTGTCCTCAGCTGCAGTGTCATCAGCTGTAGTGTTCTCAGTTGCAGTGTCCTCAGCTGCAGTGTTCTCAGCTGCAGTGTCCTCAGCTGGTGTCCTCATCTTCAGCGTCCTCAGCTTCAGCGTCCTCAACTGCTGTGTCCTCATCTTCAGCGTCCTCAACTGCTGTGTCCTCAGCTTCAGCGTCCTCAACTGCTGTGTCCTCAGCTTCAGCGTCCTCAACTGCTGTGTCCTCAGCTGCAGTGTCATCAGCTACAGCGTCCTCAGCTCCAGTGTCCTCAGCTGCAGTGTCATCAGCTGCAGTGTTCTTAGCTGCAGTGTCCTCAGCTGCAGTGTCCTCAGCTGCAGTGTCCTCAGCTGCAGTGTCATCAGATGTAGTGTCCTCAGCTGCAGTGTCCTCAGCAGCAGTGTCCTCAGCTGCAGTGTCATCAGCTGTAGTGTTCTCAGTTGCAGTGTCCTCAGCTTCAGTGTCCTCAGCTGTGGTGTCCTCAGCTACAGCGTCCTCAGCTGCAGTGTACTCAGCTGCAGTGTTCTCAGCTACAGTGTCATCAGCTGTAGTGTCTTCAGCTGCAGTGTCCTCAGCTGCAGTGTCATCAGCTGTAGTGGCCTCAGCTGCAGTGTCCTCAGCTGCAGTGTCCTCAGTTGCAGTGTCCTCAGCTGCAGTATCCTCAGCTGCCGTGTCCTCAGCTGCAGTGTTCTCAGCTTCAGTGTTCTCAGCTGCAGCGTCCTCAGCTGCAGTGTCATCAACTGTTGTGTCATCAGCTGTAGTGTCCTCAGCTGCAGTGTCCTCAGCTGCAGTGTCATCAGCTGTAGTGTCCTCAGCTGCAGTGTCCTCAACTGCAGTGTCCTCAGTTGCAGTGTCCTCAGCTGCCGTGTCCTCAGCTGCCGTGTCCTCAGCTGCAGTGTCCTCAGCTGCAGTGTCCTCAGCTGCAGTGTCCTCAGCTGCAGTGTCCTCAGCTGCCGTGTCCTCAGCTGCAGTGTCCTCAGCTGCAGTGTCATCAGCTGCAGTGTCCTCAGCTGCAGTGTCCTCAGCTGCAGTGTCATCAGCTGCAGTGTCCTCAGCTGCAGTGTCCTCAGCTGCAGTGTCCTCAGCTGCAGTGTCCTCAGCTGCAGTGTCCTCAGCTGCAGTGTCCTCAGC
>NC_091296.1:31364121-31385576 GCF_038502225.1 Cherax quadricarinatus
CCGGGGGTCAACGCCCCCGCGGCCCGGTCTGTGACCAGGCCTCCTTAGGTCAGTGTCCCAGGATGCGACCCACACCAGTCGACTAACACCCAGGTACCCATTTTACTGATGGGGAACATAGACAACAGGTGGAAAGAAACACGTCCAATGTTTCTACTCTGGCTGGGAATCGAACCCAGGCCCTCACCGTGTGAAGCGAGAGCGTTAACCACCAGGCCACCAGAGCCCACCTTCTCAACTTTTTGTAAATCAATTGGATGGTTAAAATCTCTTACATGAATAAATAGAGCATTGGAATCTTGTCCAGTTCTAATGCTATATTTATGTTGTTTTAATCTTAGTTCGAGATTTTTACCAGTTTGACCGTAATAAACTTTATCGCAAATTTTACAAGGAATCTTATAGACACATCCATCAGCATTTTGGGGGGAATTCTTTATCAAAAGTTTTTTCGCTGTATCAAGATTTTTTAATACAACTTTAATATTAAAAGTCTTAAGAAGAGAAGGCATATCAACCAAGTTTTCATGGTAAGGGAGAACCAACATATTTTTAGTTGAATAAGGCTGGTTGTCCCTTTTTGGATTATAAAAAGTGTTTCTAGCAACTTTAAAAGATTTATCAATTACATTTCTTGGGTATTTTAAATCATTACCTATTTCATAAATTTTGGATATTTCCTCATCTATGAACTCAGGACTACAAATTCGTAAAGCTCTCAAAAACATTGATGAGAAAACAGACAGTTTGACTCTATCTTGATGCGAGGAATAATAGTGGACATAGGAACAGTTATTTGTAGGTTTTCTGTAAATTTTAAATTTGAATTCATTATTACCCTTAATAATTAAAACATCTAGAAAAGGCAATGAGTTATTTTCTTCAAACTCAACAGTAAAGTTTATAGAATGGGCTAAGCTATTTAATTTTCCAAGGAAATGGTGTATATCTACATTTTTGGGCATAAGATACAAAATATCATCAACATATCTGAACCATTTAGCTTTATTAGGGAGGATTGTGTTAAGCAACCTTGTTTCAAAAAATTCCATGTATAGGTTACTAAGAACAGGTGAAAGAGGATTTCCCATTGCCATACCAAACTTCTGAGTGTAAAACTTATCATTAAATACAAATTTTGCATCAACAAAGCAAAGTTTAATAAGTTTAATGATAGTAGGAACTGGCAATGGTAAATCATAGTTAACGAGTTCTTCAGATAAGAAACTTAATAAATCATCAACAGGAACTTTCGTAAACAAGGAAGTAACATCAAAACTAACCATGTTAAAATCATTTAAGTCAGTCAGGGAGCTTAATTTATCAACCAAGTCTATGTTGTTTTTAACATGAAAGTTAGAAATTTTGCCAACAATAGGGCTCAAAATATCAACAAGCCATTTGGATAATTTATATGAAACTGACCCTATGGAGCTAATAATTGGTCTGACTGGATTCCCTGGTTTGTGTGTTTTTATTAGTCCATACATGTAAGGTAAAGATGGATTAGTCAAACAATTTAAAAAATGAATAATCTCTTAGATGATACTGAAACTTATTCTAAACTTAGGAAAAATCCCCTAGAAACCGTTAACAGCAATTTCAATAAAACAATAAAACTTCTACTGAAAGGCAAAGATGAATTAGTCAAACAATT
The DNA here is from genome assembly GCF_038502225.1 of Cherax quadricarinatus. Classification (NCBI taxonomy): domain Eukaryota; kingdom Metazoa; phylum Arthropoda; class Malacostraca; order Decapoda; family Parastacidae; genus Cherax; species Cherax quadricarinatus. Next base: position 31,365,779 of record NC_091296.1, read on the forward strand.
TACTTCCACTAATCCATATATATATATATATATATATATATATATATATATATATATATATATATATATATATATATATATATATATATATATATATATATAATATATATGCAATAAGATCACAGTAAACAGGTGATTTTAAAATATGCAAAACAACCACTCTGAAAGAATAGAGAAATTCCAAGCGCTTTCGTGACTACTCACATTATCAAGGAACTATGAAAGTGAAGCATCCAAGGAAGCTATATAAGGGGTCCGGCCAGCACCTCACTATCAGATCCCACAACGGTTAAACACGTGACGCGCGGCGAGCCAACTTGAATAGGTCCTTTGCACAACCCACCCCCAAGCTATTTATTTGTCCAGTGTATTATTAAATTCTTACCAAATTCTATTAATTATAAATGGATCTAATTTATATAAACCAAAGGAAATATTCATATTATTGTCAAAACTGCTTTTTATGAAACAAGATTCAATTATATTCCTGTCGACCATGGACTTGCTTGATACTACTTTCTCAACTTTTTGAAAATCAATTGGATGGTTAAAATCTCTTACAAGAATAAATAGAGCATTGGAATCTTGTCCAGTTCTAATGCTATATTTATGTTGTTTTAATCTTAGTTCGAGATTTTTACCAGTTTGACCGTAATAAACTTTATCGCAAATTTTACAAGGAATCTTATAGACACATCCATCAGCATTTTGGGGGGAATTCTTTATCAAAAGTTTTTTTACTGTATCAAGATTTTTGAATACAACTTTAATATTAAAAGTCTTAAGAAGAGAAGGCATATCAACCAAGTTTTCATGGTAGGGAGAACCATCATATTTTTAGTTGAATAAGGCTGGTTGTCCCTTTTTGGCTTATAAAAAGTGTTTTTAGCAACTTGAAAAGATTTATCAATTACATTTCTTGGGTATTTTAAATCATTACCTATTTCATAAATTTTGGATATTTCCTCATCTATGAACTCAGGACTACAAATTCGTAAAGCTCTCAAAAACATTGATGAGAAAACTGACAGTTTGACTCTATCTTGATGCGAGGAATTATTATTATTATTATTATTCCTCGCATCAAGATAGATATAAAATGTCAATAAAGCTATTGATAGTATTAAAATAATATTTAAAATGATAAAAAATAATAATAATAGTAATACAAACCATAATAATGGTGATAATAACGAAGGCAGCAATAATATATAATAATAATAATAATAATAATAATAATAATAATAATAATAATAATAATAATAATAATAATAATAATAATAATAATAATAATGATAAAATTAATAGCGTCAACCCTTCGTGTCTTCAGGGGAAAATACTCTATTTCCATACAGATAGAACTAGCAGTATGTTAGAGACAACTGTCTATAATAACATGACCAGGACACTTCTAACAGCACTATGTAAGAAACAACTGTCTATAATAACATGACCAGGACACTTCTAACAGCACTATGTAAGAAACAACTGTCTATAATAACATGACCAGGACACTTCTAACAGCACTATGTAAGAAACAACTGTCTATAATAACATGACCCAGGACACTTCTAACAGCACTATGTAAGAAACAACTGTCTATAATAACATGACCCAGAACACTTCTAACAGCACTATGTAAGAAACAACTGTCTATAATAACATGACCCAGAACACTTCTAACAGCACTATGTAAGAAACAACTCTCTATAATAACATGACCCAGGACACTTCTAACAGCACTATGTAAGAAACAACTGTCTATAATAACATGACCCAGGACACTTCTAACAGCACTATGTAAGAAACAACTCTCTATAATAACATGACCCAGGACACTTCTAACAGCACTATGTAAGAAACAACTCTCTATAATAACATGACCCAGGACACTTCTAACAGCACTATGTAAGAAACAACTGTCTATAATAACATGACCCAGAACACTTCTAACAGCACTATGTAAGAAACAACTCTCTATAATAACATGACCCAGGACACTTCTAACAGCACTATGTTAGAAACTACTGTCTATAATAACATGACCCAGAACACTTCTAACAGCACTATGTTAGAAACAACTGTCAATAATAACATGACCCAGGACACTTCTAACAGCACTATGTAAGAAACAACTGTCTATAATAACATGACCCAGGACACTTCTAACATCACTATGTTAGAAACAACTGTCTATAATAACATGACCCAGGACACTTCTAACAGCACTGTGTTAGAAACTACTGTCTATAATAACATGACCCAGAACACTTCTAACAGCACTATGTTAGAAACAACTGTCTATAATAACATGACCCAGGACACTTCTAACAGCACTATGTAAGAAACAACTGTCTATAATAACATGACCCAGGACACTTCTAACAGCACTATGTTAGAAACAACTGTCTATAATAACATGACCAAGACATTTCTAACATCACTATGTAAGAAACAACTGTCAATAATAACATGACCCAGGACACTTCTAACAGCACTATGTAAGAAACAACTGTCTATAATAACATGACCCAGGACACTTCTAACATCACTATGTTAGAAACAACTGTCTATAATGACATGACCCAGAACACTTCTAACAGCACTATGTTAGAAACAACTGTCTATAATAACATGACCCAGGACACTTCTAACATCACTATGTTAGAAACAACTGTCTATAATGACATGACCCAGAACACTTCTAACAGCACTATGTTAGAAACAACTGTCTATAATAACATGACCCAGAACACTTCTAACAGCACTATGTTAGAAACAACTGTCTATAATAACATGACCCAGGACACTTTTAACATCACTATGTAAGAAACAACTGTCTATAATAACATGACCCAGGACACTTCTAACAGCACTATGTTAGAAACAACTGTCAATAATAACATGACCAGGACACTTCTAACAGCACTATGTTAGAAACAAGTGTCTATAATAACATGACCCAGAACACTTCTAACAGCACTATGTTAGAAACAACTGTCTATAATAACATGACCCAGGACACTTCTAACATCACTATGTTAGAAACAACTGTCTATAATAACATGACCCAGAACACTTCTAACAGCACTATGTAAGAAACAACTGTCTATAATAACATGACTCAGGACACTTCTAACAGCACTATGTTAGAAACAACTGTCTATAATAACATGACCCAGGACACTTTTAACATCACTATGTAAGAAACAACTGTCTATAATAACATGACCCAGGACACTTCTAACAGCACTATGTTAGAAACAACTGTCTATAATAACATGACCCAGGACACTTCTAACAGCACTATGTAAGATACAACTGTCTATAATAACATGACCCAGGACACTTCTAACAGCACTATGTAAGAAACAACTGTCTATAATAACATGACCCAGGACACTTCTAACATCACTATGTAAGAAACAACTGTCTATAATAACATGACCAGGACACTTCTAACTGCACTATGTAAGAAACAACTGCCTATAATAACATGACCAGGACACTTCTAACTGCACTATGTAAGAAACAACTGTCTATAATAACATGACCAGGACACTTCTAACTGCACTATGTAAGAAACAACTGTCTATAATAACATGACCCAGGACACTTCTAACAGCACTATGTAAGTAACAACTGTCTATAATAACATGACCCAGAACACTTCTAACAGCACTATGTTAGAAACAACTGTCTATAATAAGATGACCCAGGACACTTCTAACAGCACTATGTAAGTAACAACTGTCTATAATAACATGACCCAGAACACTTCTAACAGCACTATGTTAGAAACAACTGTCTATAATAACATGACCAAGAACACTTCTAACATCACTATGTAAGAAACAACTGTCTATAATAACATGACCAGGACACTTCTAACATCACTATGTAAGAAACAACTGTCTATAATAACATGACCAGGACACTTCTAACAGCACTATGTAAGAAACAACTGTCTATAATAACATGACCTAGGACACTTCTAACATCACTATGTTAGAAACAACTGTCTATAATAACATGACCCAGGACACTTCTAACAGCACTATGTTAGAAACAACTGTCAATAATAACATGACTCAGGCCACTTCTAACAGCACTATGTTAGAAACAACTGTCTATAATAACATGACCCAGGACACTTCTAACAGCACTATGTTAGAAACAACTGTCTATAATAACATGGCCAAGGACACTTCTAACAGCACTTGTTAGAAACAACTGTCTATAATAACATGACCCAGAACACTTCTAACAGCACTATGTTAGAAACAACTGTCTATAATAACATGACCCAGGACACTTCTAACAGCACTATGTTAGAAACAACTGTCTATAATAACATGACCCAGAACACTTCTAACAGCACTATGTTAGAAACAACTGTCTATAATAACATGACCCAGGACACTTCTAACAGCACTATGTTGGAAACAACTGTCTATAATAACATGACCAGGACACTTCTAACAGCACTATGTTAGAAACAACTGTCTATAATAACATGACCCAGAACACTTCTAACAGCACTATGTTGGAAACAACTTTCTATAATAACATGACCCAGAACACTTCTAACAGCACCATGTTAGACACAACTGTCTATAATAACATGACCCAGGATACTTCTAACAGCACTATGTTGGAAACAACTTTCTATAATAACATGACCCAGGACACTTCTAACAGCACTATGTAAGAAACAACTGTCTATAATAACATGACCAGGACACTTCTAACAGCACTATGTAAGAAACAACTGTCTATAATAACATGACCAGGACACTTCTAACAGCACTATGTAAGAAACAACTGTCTATAATAACATGACCAGGACACTTCTAACAGCACTTTGTTAGAAACAACTGTCTATAATAAAATGACCAGGACACTTCTAACAGCATTATGTAAGAAACAACTGTCTATAATAACATGACCAGGACACTTCTAACAGCATTATGTAAGAAACAACTGTCTATAATAACATGACCAGGACACTTCTAACAGCACTATGTTAGAAACAACTGTCTATAATAACATGACCCAGGACACTTCTAACAGCATTATGTAAGAAACAACTGTCTATAATAACATGACCCAGGACACTTCTAACAGCACTATGTAAGAAACAACTGTCTATAATAACATGACCCAGGACACTTCTAACAGCACTATGTAAGAAACAACTGTCTATAATAACATGACCAGGACACTTCTAACAGCACTATGTTAGAAACAACTGTCTATAATAACATGACCCAGGACACTTCTAACTGCACTATGTAAGAAACAACTGTCTATAATAACATGACCAGGACACTTCTAACAGCACTATGTAAGAAACAACTGTCTATAATAACATGACCAGGACACTTCTAACAGCACTATGTAAGAAACAACTGTCTATAATAACATGACCCAGGACACTTCTAACTGCACTATGTAAGAAACAACTGTCTATAATAACATGACCAGGACACTTCTAATTGCACTATGTAAGAAACAACTGTCTATAATAACATGACCAGGACACTTCTAACAGCACTATGTAAGAAACAACTGTCTATAATAACATGACCAGGACACTTCTAACTGCACTATGTAAGAAACAACTGTCTATAATAACATGACCAGGACACTTCTAACAGCACTATGTAAGAAACAACTGTCTATAATAACATGACCCAGGACACTTCTAACAGCACTATGTAAGAAACAACTGTCTATAATAACATGACCAGGACACTTCTAACAGCACTATGTAAGAAACAACTGTCTATAATAACATGACTCAGGACACTTCTAACAGCACTATGTTAGAAACAACTGTCTATAATAACATGACCAGGACACTTCTAACAGCACTATGTAAGAAACAACTGTCTATAATAACATGACTCAGGACACTTCTAACAGCACTATGTTAGAAACAACTGTCTATAATAACATGACCCAGGACACTTCTAACAGCACTATGTTAGAAACAACTGTCTATAATAACATGACCCAGGACACTTCTAACTGCACTATGTAAGAAACAACTGTCTATAATAACATGACCAGGACACTTCTAACAGCACTATGTAAGAAACAACTGTCTATAATAACATGACCCAGGACACTTCTAACAGCACTATGTTAGAAACAACTGTCTATAATAACATGACCAGGACACTTCTAACAGCACTATGTAAGAAACAACTGTCTATAATAACATGACCCAGGACACTTCTAACTGCACTATGTAAGAAACAACTGTCTATAATAACATGACCAGGACACTTCTAACAGCACTATGTAAGAAACAACTGTCTATAATAACATGACCAGGACACTTCTAACAGCACTATGTAAGAAACAACTGTCTATAATAACATGACTCAGGACACTTCTAACAGCACTATGTTAGAAACAACTGTCTATAATAACATGACCCAGGACACTTCTAACAGCACTATGTAAGAAACAACTGTCTATAATAACATGACTCAGGACACTTCTAACAGCACTATGTTAGAAACAACTGTCTATAATAACATGACCAGGACACTTCTAACAGCACTATGTAAGAAACAACTGTCTATAATAACATGACCACTATGTTAGAAACACTGTCTAACCCAGCACTTCTATGCACTATTAGAAACAACTGTCTATAATAACATGACCCAGGACACTTCTAACTGCACTATGTAAGAAACAACTGTCTATAATAACATGACCCAGGACACTTCTAACTGCACTATGTAAGAAACAACTGTCTATAATAACATGACCAGGACACTTCTAACATCACTATGTTAGAAACAACTGTCTATAATAACATGACCAGGACACTTCTAACAGCACTATGTAAGAAACAACTGTCTATAATAACATGACCAGGACACTTCTAACAGCACTATGTAAGAAACAACTGTCTATAATAACATGACCAGGACACTTCTAACAGCACTATGTAAGAAACAACTGTCCCCTGCTAATGAAGGTAAGCGCATTCTTGTGGTTGGTGACTCTCAGGTAAGATATGTTGACCGTGCTTTTTGTAATAGGAATAAGAAGATGAGAGATAGAGTGTGCTTCCCTGGAGCTGGTGTTGGGGACATTGTCAACAGGCTGGATAATATCATGTCAGGTAATGGGAACAAGCCCATTATCTGTCTCAGTGCTGGTGGAAATGATATTGGGAAGGGTAGGAGAGAAGAGCTGCTAGATAAGTACAGGTCAGCTATAGATTTCATTAAGTCTAAGGGAGGGATCCCAATCATATGTAGCATCTTGCCTAGAAGGGGAGTAGGAAATGAATGGTTGTCTAGGGCAATTGGTGTAAATTGCTGGCTAGACAGATACTGCAAGGAACTTGCAATCCCATTCATTGACAACTGGAACAACTTTTATGGCAAACATGATATGTATGCAAGGGATGGGGTTCATCTCTCTGGGGCAGGGGTGGTAGCACTTGCAGACTCGATTGAGAAGGCCATTGGTGAAATGCCTATGATTTTAAACTGATGGAAGATAGAGGTATGGGTGTGTGTGGGAAACAAGCAGGTTGCAACACTAGGGTTGGAAACAGTAAATGTATAAAAGGCATTCAGCATGAAGTTATAAATAAAGACAATAGAACAGGTCAGCAAACAAAGGGGGACAGCAGAGGGCAGCAAGGGACTAGCTCCCTTAAGGTTTACTATACTAATAGCAGGAGTGTTAGAAATAAGATAGATGAGCTAAGATTAATTGCAAGTGCAGGAAACATAGATATTATTGCTATAACAGAGACCTGGCTCAATCTGAAAGATAGAGAGATGCCCTCTGAATGTCACATACAAGGCTATAAATTATTCCACACTGACAGGGTCAACAGGAAAGGTGGTGGAGTAGCGATGTATGTCAGAGACAATTTAAATTGTTGTGTTAGACAAGATATTAAATTAGAAGCGTCAGCCACTGAATCTGTTTGGTTACAGCTTCTCGAGGGCCGAGAAAAACTAATTTTGGGTGTGATTTACAGGGCCCCAAATCTTGATAGGGAGTGCAGTAAACTTCTATGGGACGAAATTCGTAAGGCATCTACATACGAAAATGTTGTGCTAATGGGAGATTTCAATTATAGACAGATTGACTGGAGCAATTTGACAGGAAATTTAGAGTCGGGTGACTTTCTTGATACGATCCAGGATTGTTTTTTAAAACAGTTTGTGACAGAGCCAACTAGGGGAAATAACCTCCTTGACTTGGTTCTTGCCAGTAGGGAAACACTAATTAATAATCTTGAGGTTAATGATGAGCTTGGGGAGAGTGATCACAAATCACTCAGTTTTAACATATCATGGAATTCCCCTAATAATGGCAATCAAGTCTCCGTCCCTGACTTTCGCTTGGCTGATTTCATAGGACTGAAAAATTACTTAGGTGGGCTGAACTGGATGGACCTGACTAGGGGTCAGGTAGGTGGTGATGGTTGCCGATATGATGCTTTCCAGGGCATAGTTCTAGCTGCTCAGTCAAATTATGTTCCAAATAGGGAAATCAGATCAAACAAAAATGATCCTAAATGGATGAACAATAGATTAAAATATCTGATTGGTCAAAAGAGAGGCATATATAGGCAAATCAAAAGAGGAGAGGGGCAATTAAGAAATCGATATATTCAGTTAAAGAGAGAAATAAAAAAGGGAATTAGAAAAGCAAATAGAGATTATGAGGTTAAAGTTGCAAGAGAATCGAAGACTAACCCAAAAGGATTCTTTCAGGTATACAGAAGTAAGATCAGGGACAAGATAGGCCCACTCAAAAGTTCCTCGGGTCAGCTCACTGACAGTGATAAGGAAATGTGTAGAATTTTTAGCACATACTTCCTCTCAGTTTTTACACAGGAGGATACCAGCGATATTCCAGTAATGATAAATTATGTAGAACAGGACGATAATAAACTGTGCACTATTAGGGTCACAAGTGACATGGTCCTTAGGCAAATAGATAAATTAAAACCTAACAAATCCCCAGGCCCTGATGAACTGTATGCAAGGGTTCTAAAGGAATGTAAAGAGGAGCTTAGCACACCTTTGGCTAATCTTTTCAACATATCACTACAAACTGGCATGGTGCCAGATAAGTGGAAAATGGCAAATGTGATACCTATTTTCAAAACAGGTGACAGGTCCTTAGCTTCGAACTATAGACCAATAAGCCTAACCTCCATAGTGGGAAAATTTATGGAATCAATAATTGCCGAGGCAGTTCGTAGCCACCTTGAAAAGCATAAATTAATCAACGAATCTCAGCATGGTTTTACAAAGGGGCGTTCCTGCCTTACGAATTTATTAACTTTTTTCACTAAGGTATTTGAGGAGGTAGATCATGGTAATGAATATGATATTGTGTATATGGACTTCAGTAAGGCTTTTGACAGGGTCCCACATCAGAGACTATAGAGGAAAATTAAAGCACATGGAATAGGAGGAGAAATTTTTTTCTGGATAGAGGCATGGTTGACAAATAGGCAGCAGAGAGTTTGCATAAATGGGGAGAAATCAGAGTGGGGAAGCGTCACGAGCGGTGTTCCACAGGGGTCAGTGTTGGGCCCCCTACTGTTCACAATCTACATAAACGACATAGATGAGGGCATAAAGAGCGACATCGGCAAGTTTGCCGATGACACCAAAATAGGCCGTCGAATTCATTCTGACGAGGACATTCGAGCACTCCAGGAAGATTTGAATAGACTGATGCAGTGGTCGGAGAAGTGGCAGATGCAGTTTAATATAGACAAATGCAAAGTTCTAAATGTTGGACAGGACAATAACCATGCCACATATAAACTAAATAATGTAGATCTTAATATTACGGATTGCGAAAAAGATTTAGGAGTTCTGGTTAGCAGTAATCTGAAACCAAGACAACAGTGCATAAGTGTTCGCAATAAAGCTAATAGAATCCTTGGCTTCATATCAAGAAGCATAAATAATAGGAGTCCTCAGGTTGTTCTTCAACTCTATACATCCTTGGTTAGGCCTCATTTAGATTATGCTGCACAGTTTTGGTCACCGTATTACAGAATGGATATAAATTCTCTGGAAAATGTACAAAGGAGGATGACAAAGATGATCCCATGTATCAGAAACCTTCCCTATGAGGATAGACTAAGGGCCCTGAAACTGCACTCTCTAGAAAGACGTAGAATTAGGGGGGATATGATTGAGGTGTATAAGTGGAAGACAGGAATAAATAAAGGGGATGTAAATAGTGTGCTGAAAATATCTAGCCTAGACAGGACTCGCAGCAATGGTTTTAAGTTGGAAAAATTCAGATTCAGGAGGGATATAGGAAAGTACTGGTTTGGTAATAGAGTTGTGGATGAGTGGAACAAACTCCCAAGTACCGTTATAGAGGCCAGAACGTTGTGTAGCTTTAAAAATAGGTTGGATAAATACATGAGTAGATGTGGGTGGGTGTGAGTTAGACCTGATAGCTTGTGCTAACAGGTCGGTTGCCGTGTTCCTCCCTTAAGTCAATGTGACCTGACCTGACTAGGTTGGGTGCATTGGCTTAAGCCGGTAGGAGACTTGGACCTGCCTCGCATGGGCCAGTAGGCCTTCTGCAGTGTTCCTTCGTTCTTATGTTCTTATGTAAGAAACAACTGTCTATAATAACATGACCAGGACACTTCTAACAGCACTATGTAAGAAACAACTGTCTATAATAACATGACCAGGACACTTCTAACATCCCACAACTTTGAAAACTTTCACTTCAGTTCTCTGTTTGAGCAAAAGTTCTTTTTTAAGGTTTCATTTTTTTATATAGAGAGCGGAAGTAAACATCAAATTTTCCTACCTTCTCGCAGGTTAAAAAAAAAAAGTTCCTCCACACCACAGAGTTCCAAAAAATCTTTACAAAGTTCCCAAAACGTTTGAAAATTCATCCCCCTCACGTTTACAAAGTTCCCAAAACGTTTGAAAATTCATCCCCCTCACGTTTACAAAGTTCCCAAAACGTTTGAAAAGTCACCCCCCTCACGTTTACAAAGTTCCCAAAACGTTTGAAATTTCCCCCCCCCCTCACGTTTACAAAGTTCCCAAAACGTTTTAAAATTCATCCCCGTCACGTTTACAAAGTTCCCAAAACGTTTGAAAATTCACCCCCCTCACGTTTACAAAGTTCCCAAAACGTTTCAAAATTCTCCCCCCCCCCTCACGTTTACAAAGTTCCCAAAACGTTTGAAAATTCATCCCCCTCACGTTTACAAAGTTCCCAAAACGTTTGAAAAGTCACCCCCCTCACGTTTACAAAGTTCCCAAAACGTTTGAAAATTCATCCCCCTCACACTTACAAAGTTCCCAAAACGTTTGAAAATTCATCCCCCTCACGCTTACAAAGTTCCCAAAACGTTTGAAAATTCATCCCCCTCAAGTTTACAAAGTTCCCAAAACATTTGAAAATTCATCCCCCTCACGTTTACAAAGCTCTCAAAACGTTTTTAAAAAAATTCCCTACACAAGTTTGCGTTTATTTTGAACACCTTCAGGAAGTTCCCCACTCAAAGTTCCTCAACACGTTCATAACTTTTCCTTGCGCGTTTGCAAATTCTCCCTCACGTTCAGGAAGTTCCCCGACACGTTCACAGTGTTCACGTTCGCTGTCAAAACTTACCCTCAAAATTTTATCAAGTTTTTTTCAGACGTTCACAAAAATACTCATCACGTTCACAAAGTTCCCCAACATGTTTTGAAAATATTCCCCACATGTTTTCAAAATACCCCCATGTTTTGAAAATATCCCCCACATGTTTTAAAAATATCCCCCACACGTTTTCAAAATATCCCCCAAACGTTTTCAAAATATCCCCCATGTTTCGAAAATATCCTCCACACGTTTTGAAAATATCCCCCACATGTTTCGAAAATATCCTCCACACGTTTTGAAAATATCCCCCACGTTTCGAAACTATCCCCCACACGTTTTAAAAATATCCCCCACATGTTTCGAAAATATCCTCCACACGTTTTGAAAATATCCCCACATTGATTAATGAATCTCAACACGGTTTTACAAAGGGGAGTTCCTGTCTTACAAATTTACTAACTTTTTTCACTAAGGTGTTTGAGGAGGTAGATCATGGTAATGAATATGATATTGTGTATATGGACTTCACTAAGGCTTTCGATAGAGTTCCACACCAGAGGCTATTGAGGAAACTTAAGGCACACAGAATAGGAGGAGAAATTTTTTCCTGGGTAGAGGCATGGCTGACAAATAGACAGCAGAGAGTTTGCATAAATGAGGAGAAAACAGAATGGGGACACGTCACAAGCGGTGTTCCTCAGGGGCCAGTGTTGGGCCCGTTGTTGTTCACAATCTACATAAACGACATAGATGAGGGAATAAATAGCGAAATAAGCAAATTTGCTGATGACACCAAAATAGGCCGTGCGATTTATTCTAATAAGGATGATTTGAATAGACTGATGCAATGGTCGGAGAAGTGGCAGATGCAGTTTAATATAGACAAATACAAAGTCCTAAATGTTGGACAGGAAAATAACCATGCCACATATAAACTAAACAATGTAGATCTTAATATTACGGATTGCGGAAAGGATTTAGGAGTTCTGGTTAGCAGTAATCTAAAACCAAGACAACAGTGCATTAATGTTCGCAATAAAGCTAACAGAATCCTTGGCTTCATATCTAGAAGTATAAATAATAGAAATGCTCAGGTTGTTCTTCAACTCTATATATCCTTGGTTAGGCCTCATTTAGATTATGCTGCACAGTTCTGGTCGCCGTATTACAGAATGGATATGAATGCTCTGGAAAACGTCCAGAGGAGGATGACAAAGTTGATCCCATGTATCAGAAATCTTCCCTATGAGGATAAACTGAGGTCCCTGAATCTGCACTCTCTAGAAAGGCGTAGAATTATGGGGGATATGATTGAGGTGTATAAATGAAAAACAGGAATTAATAAAGAGGATGTAAATAGCGTGCTAAAAATATCTAGCATAGACAGGACTCGAAGCAATGGCTTTAAATTGGAAAAATTCAGATTCAGGAAGGACATAGGAAAGCACTGGTTTGGTAATAGAGTTGTGGACGAGTGGAACAAACTCCCAAGTACCGTCATAGACGCTAAGACGTTGTGTAGTCTTAAAAAATAGGTTGGATAAAAACATGAGTGGGTGTGAGTGGGTGTGAGGTGGACCTGATTAGCTTGTGCTACATGGTCGGACGCAGTGCTCCTCCCTAAAAGTGATGTGTCTGACCTCACTAGATCAAGGCATTGGCTTAAGCCGGTGGGAGAATTGGAGCTGCCTCGCACAGGCCAGTAGGCCTGTTGCAGTGTTCCTTCTTTCTTATGTTCATATGTTTTGTAAATATTCCCCACAAGTTTTGAAAATACCCCCACATGTTTTGAAAATACCCCCACATGTTTTGAAAATATCCCCACATGTTTTGAAAATACCCCCACATGTTTCGAAAATACCCCCACATGTTTTGAAAATATCCCCACATGTTTTGAAAATACCCCCACATGTTTCGAAAATACTCCCCCAAATTTTTTCAAAATACCCCCACACGTTTTAAAAATATCCCTCACATGTTTTAAAAATATCCTTCACATGTTTTAAAAATATCCCCCACATGTTTTAAAAATATCCCTCACATGTTTTAAAAATATCCCCCAAATGTTTTAAAAATATCCCCCACATGTTTTCAAAATACCCCCAAATATTTTTAAAATATCCCCCACATGTTTTAAAAATATCCCTCACATGTTTTAAAAATATCCCTCACATGTTTTAAAAATATCCCCCACATATTTTAAAAATATCCCCCACATGTTTTAAAAATATCCCCCACATGTTTTCAAAATATCCCTCACATGTTTTAAAAATATCCCCCACATGTTTTAAAAATATCCCTCACATGTTTTCAAAATATCCCCCACATGTTTTAAAAATATCCCCCACATGTTTTAAAAATATCCCCCACATGTTTTAAAAATATCCCCCACATGTTTTAAAAATATCCCCCACATGTTTTAAAAATATCCCTCACATGTTTTAAAAATATCCCCCACATGTTTAAAAAATATCCCTCACATGTTTTCAAAATATCCCCCACATGTTTTCAAAATATCCCCCACATGTTTAAAAAATATCCCTCACATGTTTTCAAAATATCCCTCACATGTTTTCAAAATATCCCCCACATGTTTAAAAAATATCCCTCACATGTTTTCAAAATATTCCCCACATGTTTAAAAAATATCCCTCACATGTTTTCAAAATATCCCTCACATGTTTAAAAAATATCCCTCACATGTTTTCAAAATATCCCCCACATGTTTAAAAAATATCCCTCACATGTTTTCAAAATATTCCCCACGTGTTTAAAAAATATCCCTCACATGTTTTCAAAATATCCCTCACATGTTTAAAAAATATCCCTCACATGTTTTCAAAATATTCCCCACATGTTTAAAAAATATCCCTCACATGTTTTCAAAATATCCCCCACGTGTTTAAAAAATATCCCTCACATGTTTTCAAAATATCCCCCACATGTTTAAAAAATATCCCTCACATGTTTTCAAAATATTCCCCACGTGTTTAAAAAATATCCCTCACATGTTTTCAAAATATCCCTCACATGTTTAAAAAATATCCCTCACATGTTTTCAAAATATTCCCCACATGTTTAAAAAATATCCCTCACATGTTTTCAAAATATTCCCCACGTGTTTAAAAAATATCCCTCACATGTTTTCAAAATATCCCTCACATGTTTAAAAAATATCCCTCACATGTTTTCAAAATATTCCCCACATGTTTAAAAAATATCCCTCACATGTTTTCAAAATATCCCCCACGTGTTTAAAAAATATCCCTCACATGTTTTCAAAATATCCCCCACATGTTTTCAAAATATCCCCCACGTGTTTAAAAAATATCCCTCACATGTTTTCAAAATATCCCCCACGTGTTTAAAAAATATCCCTCACATGTTTTCAAAATATCCCCCACATGTTTTCAAAGTATCCCCCACGTGTTTAAAAAATATCCCCACATATTTTTTTAAATATCCCTACACGCTTACAAAGTATCTCCACACGTATACAAAGTATCCCCGCATGTATACAAAGTATTCCCACATGTATACAAAGTGTCCTCCACATGTATACAAAGTATCCCCGCATGTATACAAAGTATTCCCACATGTATACAAAGTGTCCTCCACATGTATACAAAGTATCCCCGCATGTATACAAAGTATTCCCACATGTATACAAAGTGTCCTCCACATGTATACAAAGTATCCCCGCATGTATACAAAGTATTCCCACATGTATACAAAGTATCCCCACATGTATACAAAGTATCCCCACATGTATACAAAGTATCCCCACATGTATACAAAGTATCTCCACATGCATACAAAGTATCCCCACATGTATACAAAGTATTCCCACATGTATACAAAGTATCCCCACATGTATACAAAGTATTCCCACATGTATACAAAGTATCCCCGCATGTATACAAAGTATTCCCACATGTATACAAAGTGTCCTCCACATGTATACAAAGTATCCCCGCATGTATACAAAGTATTCCCACATGTATACAAAGTATCCCCACATGTATACAAAGTATCCCCACATGTATACAAAGTATCCCCACATGCATACAAAGTATCCCCACATGTATACAAAGTATTCCCACATGTATACAAAGTATCCCCACATGTATACAAAGTATCCCCACATGTATACAAAGTATCCCCACATGTATACAAAGTATCCCCACATGTATACAAAGTATCCCCACATGTATACAAAGTATCCCCACATGTATACAAAGTATCCCCACATGTGTACAAAGTATCCCCACATATATACAAAGTATCCCCACATGTATACAAAGTATCCCCACATGTATACAAAGTATCCCCACATGTATACAAAGTATCCCCACATGTATACAAAGTATCCCCACATGTATACAAAGTATCCCCACATATATACAAAGTATCCCCACATGTATACAAAGTATCCCCACATGTATACAAAGTATCCCCACATGTATACAAAGTGTCCCCACATGTATACAAAGTATCCCCACATGTATACAAAGTATCCCAACATGTATACAAAGTATCCCCACATATATACAAAGTATCCCCACATGTATACAAAGTATCCCCACATGTATACAAAGTATCCCCACATGTATACAAAGTATCCCCACATGTATACAAAGTGTCCTCCACATGTATACAAAGTATCCCCACATGTATGCAAAGTATCCCCACATGTATACAAAGTATCCCCACATGTATACAAAGTATCCCCACATGTATACAAAGTATCCCCACATGTATACAAAGTATCCCCACATGTATGCAAAGTATCCCCACATGTATACAAAGTATCCCCACATGTATGCAAAGTATACCCACATGTATACAAAGTATCCCCACATGTATACAAAGTATCCCCACATGTATGCAAAGTATCCCCACATGTATACAAAGTATCCCCACATGTATGCAAAGTATCCCCACATGTATACAAAGTATCCCCACATGTATGCAAAGTATCCCCACATGTATACAAAGTATCCCCACATGTATGCAAAGTATCCCCACATGTATACAAAGTATCCCCACATGTATACAAAGTATCCCCACATGTATGCAAAGTATCCCCACATGTATACAAAGTATCCCCACATGTATGCAAAGTATCCCCACATGTATACAAAGTATCCCCACATGTATACAAAGTATCCCCACATGTATGCAAAGTATCCCCACATGTATACAAAGTATCCCCACATGTATACAAAGTATCCCCACATGTATACAAAGTATCCCCACATGTATGCAAAGTATCCCCACATGTATGCAAAGTATCCCCACATGTATGCAAAGTATCCCCACATGTATACAAAGTATCCCCACATGTATACAAAGTATCCCCACATGTATGCAAAGTATCCCCACATGTATACAAAGTATCCCCACATGTATGCAAAGTATCCCCACATGTATACAAAGTATCCCCACATGTATACAAAGTATCCCCACATGTATGCAAAGTATCCCCACATGTATACAAAGTATCCCCACATGTATGCAAAGTATCCCCACATGTATACAAAGTATCCCCACATGTATGCAAAGTATCCCCACATGTATACAGAGTATCCCCACATGTATACAAAGTATCCCCATTTATTCATAAAATTCTTATAACGTTCCAAAAGTTCATCACACGCTCAAGAAAAAAAATCCCTCACACGTTCAGAAAGTGTGCCCACACGTTCACAAAGTGTGCCCACACGTTCACAAAGTGTGCCCACACGTTCACAAAGTGTGCCCACACGTTCACAAAGTGTGCCCACACGTTCAAAAAGTGTGCCCACACGTTCAGAAAGTGTGCCCACACGTTCACAAAGTGTGCCCACACGTTCACAAAGTGTGCCCACACGTTCACAAAGTGTGCCCACACGTTCAAAAAGTGTGCCCACAAGTTCAGAAAGTGTGCCCACACGTTCACAGAGTGTGCCCACACGTTCACAAAGTGTGCCCACACGTTCACAAAGTGTGCGCACACGTTCACAGTGTGTTCCCACACGCTCACAAAATATCGTCAAACGTTCGTATAGTTTCCCCACAGGTTGGGATAGACCTCACCGGAAGTGACCTGGTTTGTAACCATGACAGTGGTTCTTGACATTGTTCATCAGCCTCCGATACCTTCAACACTTTATTTTCCCTTTAAAGTCAAGTGAACGGAAGCTTCGAAAGGCGTATGAATGGTTTATAGTAACGAGATCGTTGAGAGCAGTTCGTTATCTACGAATAGTTCCTTATAACGAGATCGCTAGCAGCAGTTCGTAGCCTGTAACAGGTTTGTTTTATGGTCACGAAATCGCTGGGACAAGTTCGTTGTCTAGGAATAGTTTCTGGTAACGAGTTTGCTAAGAGCAGTTGTATGACCGGTGTCTAGTAAGAGGTTCGATAGGACCAGTTTCTGGTCTGTGAATTTTGCTAAGATTATCTCGAGGTCCGAAACTGGGTATCGAGTTACTAGGTTTTGGCGTGATCTCTATCTACTAACTCTCCATGACCAGTTCTCTAACTGTGAGTAGTTAGCGAGATATTCGTCTGTGAGTGGTCTGTAGCGAGAAGCTCACTGAAACTAATTCGAGGTCTGTCAGTGGTCTGTAGCGAAAAACTCGCTGGGACCAGCTCGCGATGTGTGAGTGGTCTCTGTGAGAGAGAGGTCAGCTAGGTTCGCGTGATCACCTGACAATAAATTCCACCCAATACTGCTGAGAAATTGACGTCGATACTAGTCAGCTAATATTAACTTAGTCTACCTTTAAAATTATTAACCCTTCGATGTTTGTCAATATTACAACCCTGGGATCATTACCTACTGGCCAATAGCAATTTAAAGCTATTACTTCTCATGAGTAAAGGTGAAACCAGACATTACTTTAATGCTATAATATATGCTGGCGTACACAACAAAATGATTCCAAGTGTGTTACCATTACAATGTATGGGTGAGGTCTTACCTTGGAACGGGTAGCCGGAGAAGATTGGACGCATCTGTGAGAGGCCAAGCGCTCCTGCAGACACTGCCATAGTTGAGGTGCTGGCCAACGCACCGTCTTTCATTAATGAGTTTGCTCAAGAATTTCTTGAAGAATATCCGGCTACGAGACCAGAACTTTTTGTTTCGGGATTGGCGAATGGAGGATCGAGCCACCAGTCCTTGCCTGAATGACCCACACGGGTTTAGAGCATTACATTAATGTTATAATAATCATGAGTCTCCCGTTGGCGTCCTTTCTAGTAGGGAAATTTCCTTGAGTTTCGGAATAGTAGCTGGTGGGACTTTTATGCCGACAGAGATTGTTTAAGGTAGACGGGAACGTTTTCTCGCTGGGAAGAAAAACTTGTTTGTCACTCTGTGATGGTTTCTTTGATTTTCCGTTAGTAGAGAAGATGGTTTTTGAAGCCTTAGTGATAGCGATTTTTTGTTTTAATCTTCCGATGGAGGTGAAATTATTTTTTAATTCCGTCGGCGATAGTAAGGAATTTTTTTTCGATCTTCTGTCGGTGGTACAGAGGCCTATAATTTCGCTATCAGAGGTGGCAAAGGCATGTTTCTCCTTTATTGACTGCAAAGGTCAAAATTTTTCTTTTCGTCATTACAAAGGCTTGACGTTTCTCTGTCAGTGGCCTAAGGTTAAACCGTCAAAAGTTGCAAAAGTCTTACATTCCTCGCAGTCGTTGCAACGGCACGACGTTCCTCTGTCGGTGGATGAAAAGGCTTATGGTTCTTTCCCCAGTAATGGCCAAGAAAATTTTCAGAAGTGGCAGATAGCGACGCTTCGCACCAGTGTGGAATTGTTGCCAGTAGTACGACTGAGGGACCTTCTACTCACAGCTTTACTATCCCATAGCGCACACTGAGCCAGGTATACTAATGAAGACACGGCCGAGATATCATAATGGAGACCGGGTCGAGGTATCCTGATGGAGAGACGGCGAAGTTATCCTGATGGAGAGACGGCGAAGTTATCCTGATGGAGACACGGTCGAGGTAACACGATAAGGACACGACTGCGAAAGACACTTTGAAATGGACTGAACCCAACGAAAAATCTTGTAATGAAGACCTTGGAGACGCAGAGATTACAGATGAGATGAGGACTTACGATTTATAACAAAATATCAAGAGGCACTTACTGGCGATGATTTA